>NC_056737.1:512714320-512841820 GCF_019279795.1 Protopterus annectens | reverse complement strand
CCCTGCTTTATGGAATAGTCTCTCTAATGAAATTACTGCAATAGACAGTGTGACACTGTTTAAGAAACCACTAAGTTTAAAGGTGCTTGCTTTAAAGATTCTGGATAGTATACCTATCTCTACCTGCATTGTGCAATTTGTACCTTTATATGAAGTTGTTGACAAAACGTTTTAAAAGTATAGCACACAATTGTTTTGCTTCTTTCTGTCACATCACATGGTCATATTCATATACATTGCTACTATTTTTGGTTTATAACCGCTGTAAATGTCCATTACCTATGCTCTGTCATGTTCACTGCTGTTGCTCCCCCAAAGTACCACTGTAAATGCCCCTTAGCATTGTTACATGATGCACAGTGCTACTGTATTACAACTTGTCAAACACTACTGTATACATCTATAATATGCAAATATGTAGCTATTGTCTTGTCAATTGCAAATGTGTGTCTATCTTACTGAAATCAGCTAATGTATGTGTATACTTGTTTACTTGTGTTCATGTGCAGTTTGGCCAAGTTGGTGACTGAAATGTTTGCACCTGTCCGCATGGGTCTACTTCTAAATTTCAAACTTTCAAAACATCAAATTTATTATGGTCAAGTCCAAAAGATCGATGTTTTGAAACTTCGAAATTTAGATTATTTTTTTTTTATGTTTTTGTAGCCCCCCCCCTATAGCCCTTGCTAATTAAATACACCGACTCTGAGATTGCACTACCGTGAGGAAAATGGTAAATATACCATTCAGCGCAGTTAGAAATTTAAAAACTTTGACCTTGAGTAATTCAACATTTTAAAAGTTTGAAATTTAGAAGTAGACCTATCCACATGGGTCCTCTTCATATAAACAAAATCCCACTTACCCAACTTTTATAGCATCGAGACGAAACACCAAATATCCAAAACACCAACCACATGGAACACTGATGTGTAACTAAAGGGAAGTAACTGCTTGGTCAGCATGTTGACCTTTGCCCCTGACCACCACAGTACTGCCATCTTGGAGTTGGCATATTTAGTTGGGGAGGTGTGGGGGGGGTGAATCCCCCCACATGGGTGTGTTTTCTTTGCTTCTGTTTCAGTTTGTTTGTCGGATTGGCCAACGGGTTACTTACCTTTAGTTAAACGTTGGTGTTCCAAGAAGTCAATATTTTGGACTTCCGGTGTTCTTGGCTCGATGTTATGAAAGTTGGGTAAGTGAGATTGCATTTATATGAAGTAAATCCGTCCAAATACCTAGTTAACAAACAAATAATCAATCAATCAATCAATCAATAAATAAGTGGGCTGCTTTGTCGACCCTTTTTAGCAATGTGTGGGTTCTATCTTTTAGCCATTTTGCTATCCATCTTGTTACATAGGGATCTATTTAAAGCACATGTATCTTGTATATTATGCTAGCACAAAGAATGGTTTCAAATGCTTTGGCCAGATTGAGGTATACTTGTGTGTCCATCATGACTGCTGTCAACAGCCTCTTTTACCCTTCCAAAGATGTTAACCAGATTCATTAGACAGGATCTGCCCTTGAGTGCAGGTCAAGCCTGATGAGATTTTTTAATAACATAGTTAGCTAGGTCAGTTATATGTACCGTTGCATTGCAGATGAGGCTTGTCAAACTTATGGGTCTATAGTTTCCTGGGGCAGTGGCCCGACAACCCTTTTGTAGTAGTATCTCAAGTGCTGTCTGCCAAACCTCAGAGGTAAAGTCAGTGGCAAGGCTCGCATCTCAGCAAATGCCTGTTTAGTACTATTTATTAAGCAGCCAAGTATATTATCAGGTCCAACGGAGGATGTATTTTTAGTCTTGGAAAGCACCTTCGGTATATGTTTTTTTGTGATAATGGTGGGGGGAGTCTGAAGTTTTAGGGATAAATGGACTTTGAGTAGTTGTCTCTGGGGTCAAGTTTGCACTTTGTTTGCTAGTATGTTGGAAATGTCCACTGGATTCAAGTAGGTAATGACGTTATGCATAAATTCTGAGAAATGCTGGGTATTAGTCTTAGTTTCCTTACATAGCTAATGAAAGATTTGTAATTATCCTTAGCTTCTGAAGTTAGTCTACAATCATTTGGCTGCCTTGGTTTTCCTCATGGTATTTTTTTTTTATTATTTTTTTTGACAATTCCTTGATGTTAACTTTGATCTGAGAGACAATTACTCTGCTGGATATTTTAACAAGTTTTTTTCTTTAGATTTTGTTATGTTTGTGGACAACCAGGATGGTTTGCTCTTAAACTTCCTGTTATATTTAAATCTTATTGGGACTGCAGGATTTACATATTTATCTAGGTAAGGATATATATTTTTTGTGAAGCTAATTGCTGTATCATTGTCTGGACCAATACTGTTATAAACAAATTTTGAGACTTCATCACAGAGTTGGGGAAGTTTTGTATGCTGAAAATCCCTAAATTCCATGACACTGGCATCCAGTGGTTTCAGGATTTTAAAGGAAAAGGTTAACAGTTTCTGAATGGACTTAAATGAGGAGGGAGATACCAGGAGAATGGCACATACAGACATTATGTTTTATAACAACTAGGTCTAGGCTATTTTGACCTCTTGTGAGCTCTTTCACTATCTGTTCCAGATAGATTTGTTAATTAAATCGAAGGAAATATTAGGCATATCCTACATTCAAAAATAGCTGTCCAAATTTATTGTACAGAATGATGATTTTTTTACTTAAAGAATGTTCTTCAAGTTTATTTAGGAATTTAGCATGATTTGTAGGGGAATAGAGGAGGCCCTATAATAGGCTGAGTTTGTAATTGGTCCTATTTAGTGTGAATTATATCTCAGTAATTTCTGTTTGTGGGTATTCAAGAATCTGTCTAGAGGAAATGTGGTCTTTCTCAAATATGGAGACTCTACCACCACAGTTGCCATTGAGTCTAAAGGCATGGAAGTCACAAAAGCCAGATATAGAGAGGGTGCTATCGGAACACTGAAAGCATGTTTCAGTGATTAAACACACATAGATGTTCAAATGTAGGTGGGCCTTAAATTCATACATTTTGTTATTGAGACTTCTAACATTGAACAGAGCATTCTGGATGTGGTCCTGTGTTTGATTTGTTCTTTTGTTAAGTTGGGAGCTCCATTAACTGGACTCTGTCTGCCTTAAAAAATCACCATGAAAGTAATTAAAGCTTTAGGCAGTATGAGCACACCTTAAAACGAGAGGTGCAAGCCATCCTTAGCAAAGCAAGTAGGGCTGTCAAGCATCACATCCCAAGCTAACACATGCTGTACCCCCTGGAATGACACCAGCTGTTTAGACAAAATTGTTACAATTACAACAAAAAATATATACAAGTCTGAATTCTAATTTACAAAACAGCATGGTCTTCTGATACAGAAATTGTTTTTTTTTTAATACAGCTATCTTTTCTTTGCACCTCTGTATCATTCTTGAAGAAGGAAGGATTCTATTCAAGATCAAGGTCTTACCTGCATTTGCAACATGCACAGAGATTTCTAACATGTCTCTCTGCCTTTCTCTCGTGGTTTTGTGCACCCAGTAGTCCCCCCCCCCCAGCATGGACCACCACCATGTCATACTTATGTCTGTAGGTATTAGGGACTTAAGAGCCCTTCTTAAAATGTCAGATATCCTGGCATCTAAAAGGCAACTCACCACAAACCTGATCTTGTCCAACCTAGTAAGAGATGAATCAGTGTGTCTGACTGTGGAGTCACCTTCACTAGTACTTTTTATGAGTAGAATGGTTTGGAGTACTGTATTTGAGATGATTTACGTCCTGGTCAATCTTTGTTGTGTGTGTGCCAATGAACGATATGGCTTTCACTGAGACCTAGTACAAATGGCTGTAGGAGACTTACACAAGGACTTTTTATAGCCTCAGAATAAAATAATTTAATGTGTATTTGACTGGAGCACTGTGTAAGACTGTGTTGTTCACAGACAGTGTTTTTTCTTTTGTTTATTTTTTTGTTTGGCTTTGTTTTTGCAACAAAGTTGCCTCCATGTTATTTAAATACATCTGTCTTCTGTGTAGAATTTTTTTGTGGTTATTTTATTGATTAACAAAACATGCTGCTTATATAAATTGACGACATGTAATATACAACTAAACTATGAAACAATGCAAAAAAAAAAAAAAAAACAATTACTGTATCAGAAGACCATGCTGTTTTGTATATTAGAATTCAGACTTGTATATGTTTTTTGTTGTAACTGTAACAATTTTGACAGTACTGGATAAACACGTAATTGTAACCGTTTGAAGTTTTCAGGGACAGATATAATTTCAGATGTGATAAACCTAAACAATTATCTAACCAGGATAAATGTGTGGGTTACTGAAGCTGGGCTACAGTTTAAGTACAAAACAGTACAGAAATGTACAGTAGTGAATTTCGGTAAACATGTCTCAATCATTAAAATGCTGGACATATTTAACCAGATAAAGGACCTTGTTGTAACAGCTGGAACAGGTATGAATTTTAAGTACCAAGGCATATAAGACAATGCTTTAAGGCAAGTTGGCTTGGTATTAAATACTTTGGAAACAAGGGAACCTAATGCCCTAAAAACATATTTATATCTATGATAAGGCTAATAATAGAATATAGTCTGCCCGACTGTGTATTAACAACCTCAAAGACTGGAACTTTGGAAATTGTGCAAAGGCATTCTACAATAAGGGTAACAAAGATTAAACATTTTACTTATTTTGAAAGATTAAAATTCCTAGATCTTACTTATTTTGAAAGATTAAAATTCCTAGATCTTTACAGTATATTATACATGCTCTCCTTCTCATTAATGCTTTAACTAAGTACTAAGAAGCGAATTATGTCTAACGTTAGCTGAATCCCATCCTGGAATTAGGAGTAGGGGACATAATTATATAATCAGCAGTAACAAGACTAAAAAAAAAGATATATATGTAATATTCCAGAATCCAAAATTGTGGAATAAGCTACCACTAGCTGTCGAAGAATCAAATACATCAAGCATGTAGGAAAAAAGGCTAGATGAACATCAAGGCAGTAATAAATATAAATCTTGTGTATAGGTGACTGTGGTACTCAGGGTCTAAAATCATCATATGCAGCAGACAACTAAATTATGAAATTATGTAAAAAGAACACACATATTGAGTTGGCGAGAAGACCATGTTGTTTTTTTTTGTATACGAAAATTCGGACATCTGTTTTTGTTTCTTGTAACTGCAACAATTCTTATGTCAAGGTATAAACTACTATAACAGTCTGCAATTTTCAAGGAGGTAGGAGAGGGGAATCTACTTTAAAAAATGGAAGATCAGAACACCAGTGTCCATTTTGCAAGACTGAAAATACTGAAACCTGACATATCTGAATGCCGAAGCTTTCCCAGGGTAAGTAAAGAATTGCACAAACTTAAACTAAAATAACACCAAAGTAATTAAAACCTACACTGCACACACCCCCTGACTATATATACCAACTCTGGGATCACACTACAGTGGAGAAAAGGGCATGATGGGGAACTATTTACTTACCCCAAGAAAGCTTCGGTGTTCTGGTATGTCAGGTTTCTGTAGTTTCAGTCTTGTGAAAATTAACATTGGTGTTCTGATCTTTGCTTTTTTAAAGCAGATCCAAGAGTGGGTGTTCATTTGTGAGTTCAGTACATAAGCAGGACAGGTAATATGAGACTGCACCAAAAAAGACTCAGAAGCACGACAATGTCCTTTGAGTTTCATGTTAGCATGAATTGGAGTGCCTTTTAAAACACTGAATGACTGAACTCAGCTATAGAAGTTGATACTGCATGATGATAAATCCCTCCTGTCCTCACAATTGGGTTCTCTTACAAATACAGAGAGCATATACTGATATTTGATTAAAAATTAGTATGAGTGAATTCTATCTCTGTGATATAGATGATTAGAGACGGTGACACAGGTGCCCAGGGTAAATTTAGCAGCCCAGTAATGGGAAGATCCAGTCAGTGGAAGACAGGATTAGCTAGGCCATTTGGAGCCCAGGGTGAGATGTTCATTTAGCGCATCCCCCACTCCACCCCACCTACACAGCAAAAAAAAAAAGAAAGAAAAATTTTTTAACAGGGGTGAGAAATGCCTAGATAAGAAACTTTCACAAAAACATATACCAAAACTCTCAAAAGTATGTATCTACGTAGATATATGTGTATATATATATATAGATACAGGTCCCCTTCATATGATCGACTTTTCACAAAGTCGAAATTCATATGGCCGAGGCCATATGATCGACTTTTGAAAAGCCGACCATGGAGAACCGCCATCTCCGTACAGTACAGTGCGGAATGCGAAAATGTCCCTATTCCACACTGCAGTGTGATCTCAAAGTTGGTATATTTAAGTTACGGTGGGTGTGGCGGGCAGAGCCCCCCATGAGACATGCAAGGAGGCATAGCCCCCCTGCTAACAGCATTTAGGTAAGTGTTGGTTCTGTTTTTGTGCTTACTTTACATGCTCGGCTTTTCAAAATATATATATAAAATCTATATATCTATATCTATATATCTATCTATATATATATATATATATATATATATATATATACATATATGTGTGTGTGTATATATATATATATATATATATATATATATATATATATATATATATATATATATATACATATGCTAACTCTGAGATCACTATACCTCAGAGAAAAGGGAATATTCCAAAAAATGGCTATCTCAGACTTAATATAAGAAAGTTTGTTTTCGACCATTTCATCTCTATGTTTTAGGACTGATTCTAGCAGATCCTGAAATTTCAAATGTTTACCTTGTTTTAACAAAAAGCAAGTTAGGTACCAGTTAATGCCAGGGACACCTATTTACTTAACTCATTAACATTAAAATTGCTTAAAGACAGACACTGTCACTCAAGCAGTACTTGTCTCATCATACTTTTTAAAGAAGTAATGAAATCATTAAATTGAGCAAACCACAGTTCGCATTAATTAGCCACGAAAGTCTTTCAACAAGCCAACCCTGCTTTATGGAATAGTCTCTCTAATGAAATTACTGCAATAGACAGTGTGACACTGTTTAAGAAACCACTAAGTTTAAAGGTGCTTGCTTTAAAGATTCTGGATAGTATACCTATCTCTACCTGCATTGTGCAATTTGTACCTTTATATGAAGTTGTTGACAAAACGTTTTAAAAGTATAGCACACAATTGTTTTGCTTCTTTCTGTCACATCACATGGTCATATTCATATACATTGCTACTATTTTTGGTTTATAACCGCTGTAAATGTCCATTACCTATGCTCTGTCATGTTCACTGCTGTTGCTCCCCCAAAGTACCACTGTAAATGCCCCTTAGCATTGTTACATGATGCACAGTGCTACTGTATTACAACTTGTCAAACACTACTGTATACATCTATAATATGCAAATATGTAGCTATTGTCTTGTCAATTGCAAATGTGTGTCTATCTTACTGAAATCAGCTAATGTATGTGTATACTTGTTTACTTGTGTTCATGTGCAGTTTGGCCAAGTTGGTGACTGAAATGTTTGCACCTGTCCGCATGGGTCTATTTCTAAATTTCAAACTTTCAAAACATCAAATTTATTATGGTCAAGTCCAAAAGATCGATGTTTTGAAACTTCGAAATTTAGATTATTTTTTTTTTATGTTTTTGTAGCCCCCCCCCTATAGCCCTTGCTAATTAAATACACCGACTCTGAGATTGCACTACCGTGAGGAAAATGGTAAATAGACCATTCAGCGGAGTTTGAAATTTAAAACTTTGACCTTGAGTAATTCAACATTTTAAAAGTTTGAAATTTAGAAGTAGACCTATCCACATGGGTCCTCTTCATATAAACAAAATCCCACTTACCCAACTTTTATAGCATCGAGACGAAACACCAAATATCCAAAACACCAACCACATGGAACACTGATGTGTAACTAAAGGGAAGTAACTGCTTGGTCAGCATGTTGACCTTTGCCCCTGACCACCACAGTACTGCCATCTTGGAGTTGGCATATTTAGTTGGGGAGGTGTGGGGGGGGTGAATCCCCCCACATGGGTGTGTTTTCTTTGCTTCTGTTTCAGTTTGTTTGTCGGATTGGCCAACGGGTTACTTACCTTTAGTTAAACGTTGGTGTTCCAAGAAGTCAATATTTTGGACTTCCGGTGTTCTTGGCTCGATGTTATGAAAGTTGGGTAAGTGAGATTGCATTTATATGAAGTAAATCCGTCCAAATACCTAGTTAACAAACAAATAATCAATCAATCAATCAATCAATAAATAAGTGGGCTGCTTTGTCGACCCTTTTTAGCAATGTGTGGGTTCTATCTTTTAGCCATTTTGCTATCCATCTTGTTACATAGGGATCTATTTAAAGCACATGTATCTTGTATATTATGCTAGCACAAAGAATGGTTTCAAATGCTTTGGCCAGATTGAGGTATACTTGTGTGTCCATCATGACTGCTGTCAACAGCCTCTTTTACCCTTCCAAAGATGTTAACCAGATTCATTAGACAGGATCTGCCCTTGAGTGCAGGTCAAGCCTGATGAGATTTTTTAATAACATAGTTAGCTAGGTCAGTTATATGTACCGTTGCATTGCAGATGAGGCTTGTCAAACTTATGGGTCTATAGTTTCCTGGGGCAGTGGCCCGACAACCCTTTTGTAGTAGTATCTCAAGTGCTGTCTGCCAAACCTCAGAGGTAAAGTCAGTGGCAAGGCTCGCATCTCAGCAAATGCCTGTTTAGTACTATTTATTAAGCAGCCAAGTATATTATCAGGTCCAACGGAGGATGTATTTTTAGTCTTGGAAAGCACCTTCGGTATATGTTTTTTTGTGATAATGGTGGGGGGAGTCTGAAGTTTTAGGGATAAATGGACTTTGAGTAGTTGTCTCTGGGGTCAAGTTTGCACTTTGTTTGCTAGTATGTTGGAAATGTCCACTGGATTCAAGTAGGTAATGACGTTATGCATAAATTCTGAGAAATGCTGGGTATTAGTCTTAGTTTCCTTACATAGCTAATGAAAGATTTGTAATTATCCTTAGCTTCTGAAGTTAGTCTACAATCATTTGGCTGCCTTGGTTTTCCTCATGGTATTTTTTTTTTATTATTTTTTTTGACAATTCCTTGATGTTAACTTTGATCTGAGAGACAATTACTCTGCTGGATATTTTAACAAGTTTTTTTCTTTAGATTTTGTTATGTTTGTGGACAACCAGGATGGTTTGCTCTTAAACTTCCTGTTATATTTAAATCTTATTGGGACTGCAGGATTTACATATTTATCTAGGTAAGGATATATATTTTTTGTGAAGCTAATTGCTGTATCATTGTCTGGACCAATACTGTTATAAACAAATTTTGAGACTTCATCACAGAGTTGGGGAAGTTTTGTATGCTGAAAATCCCTAAATTCCATGACACTGGCATCCAGTGGTTTCAGGATTTTAAAGGAAAAGGTTAACAGTTTCTGAATGGACTTAAATGAGGAGGGAGATACCAGGAGAATGGCACATACAGACATTATGTTTTATAACAACTAGGTCTAGGCTATTTTGACCTCTTGTGAGCTCTTTCACTATCTGTTCCAGATAGATTTGTTAATTAAATCGAAGGAAATATTAGGCATATCCTACATTCAAAAATAGCTGTCCAAATTTATTGTACAGAATGATGATTTTTTTACTTAAAGAATGTTCTTCAAGTTTATTTAGGAATTTAGCATGATTTGTAGGGGAATAGAGGAGGCCCTATAATAGGCTGAGTTTGTAATTGGTCCTATTTAGTGTGAATTATATCTCAGTAATTTCTGTTTGTGGGTATTCAAGAATCTGTCTAGAGGAAATGTGGTCTTTCTCAAATATGGAGACTCTACCACCACAGTTGCCATTGAGTCTAAAGGCATGGAAGTCACAAAAGCCAGATATAGAGAGGGTGCTATCGGAACACTGAAAGCATGTTTCAGTGATTAAACACACATAGATGTTCAAATGTAGGTGGGCCTTAAATTCATACATTTTGTTATTGAGACTTCTAACATTGAACAGAGCATTCTGGATGTGGTCCTGTGTTTGATTTGTTCTTTTTGTTAAGTTGGGAGCTCCATTAACTGGACTCTGTCTGCCTTAAAAAATCACCATGAAAGTAATTAAAGCTTTAGGCAGTATGAGCACACCTTAAAACGAGAGGTGCAAGCCATCCTTAGCAAAGCAAGTAGGGCTGTCAAGCATCACATCCCAAGCTAACACATGCTGTACCCCCTGGAATGACACCAGCTGTTTAGACAAAATTGTTACAATTACAACAAAAAATATATACAAGTCTGAATTCTAATTTACAAAACAGCATGGTCTTCTGATACAGAAATTGTTTTTTTTTTAATACAGCTATCTTTTCTTTGCACCTCTGTATCATTCTTGAAGAAGGAAGGATTCTATTCAAGATCAAGGTCTTACCTGCATTTGCAACATGCACAGAGATTTCTAACATGTCTCTCTGCCTTTCTCTCGTGGTTTTGTGCACCCAGTAGTCCCCCCCCCCCCAGCATGGACCACCACCATGTCATACTTATGTCTGTAGGTATTAGGGACTTAAGAGCCCTTCTTAAAATGTCAGATATCCTGGCATCTAAAAGGCAACTCACCACAAACCTGATCTTGTCCAACCTAGTAAGAGATGAATCAGTGTGTCTGACTGTGGAGTCACCTTCACTAGTACTTTTTATGAGTAGAATGGTTTGGAGTACTGTATTTGAGATGATTTACGTCCTGGTCAATCTTTGTTGTGTGTGTGCCAATGAACGATATGGCTTTCACTGAGACCTAGTACAAATGGCTGTAGGAGACTTACACAAGGACTTTTTATAGCCTCAGAATAAAATAATTTAATGTGTATTTGACTGTAGCACTGTGTAAGACTGTGTTGTTCACAGACAGTGTTTTTTCTTTTGTTTATTTTTTTGTTTGGCTTTGTTTTTGCAACAAAGTTGCCTCCATGTTATTTAAATACATCTGTCTTCTGTGTAGAATTTTTTTGTGGTTATTTTATTGATTAACAAAACATGCTGCTTATATAAATTGACGACATGTAATATACAACTAAACTATGAAACAATGCAAAAAAAAAAAAAAAAACAATTACTGTATCAGAAGACCATGCTGTTTTGTATATTAGAATTCAGACTTGTATATGTTTTTTGTTGTAACTGTAACAATTTTGACAGTACTGGATAAACACGTAATTGTAACCGTTTGAAGTTTTCAGGGACAGATATAATTTCAGATGTGATAAACCTAAACAATTATCTAACCAGGATAAATGTGTGGGTTACTGAAGCTGGGCTACAGTTTAAGTACAAAACAGTACAGAAATGTACAGTAGTGAATTTCGTAAACATGTCTCAATCATTAAAATGCTGGACATATTTAACCAGATAAAGGACCTTGTTGTAACAGCTGGAACAGGTATGAATTTTAAGTACCAAGGCATATAAGACAATGCTTTAAGGCAAGTTGGCTTGGTATTAAATACTTTGGAAACAAGGGAACCTAATGCCCTAAAAACATATTTATATCTATGATAAGGCTAATAATAGAATATAGTCTGCCCGACTGTGTATTAACAACCTCAAAGACTGGAACTTTGGAAATTGTGCAAAGGCATTCTACAATAAGGGTAACAAAGATTAAACATTTTACTTATTTTGAAAGATTAAAATTCCTAGATCTTACTTATTTTGAAAGATTAAAATTCCTAGATCTTTACAGTATATTATACATGCTCTCCTTCTCATTAATGCTTTAACTAAGTACTAAGAAGCGAATTATGTCTAACGTTAGCTGAATCCCATCCTGGAATTAGGAGTAGGGGACATAATTATATAATCAGCAGTAACAAGACTAAAAAAAAAGATATATATGTAATATTCCAGAATCCAAAATTGTGGAATAAGCTGCCACTAGCTGTCGAAGAATCAAATACATCAAGCATGTAGGAAAAAAGGCTAGATGAACATCAAGGCAGTAATAAATATAAATCTTGTGTATAGGTGACTGTGGTACTCAGGGTCTAAAATCATCATATGCAGCAGACAACTAAATTATGAAATTATGTAAAAAGAACACACATATTGAGTTGGCGAGAAGACCATGTTGTTTTTTTTTGTATACGAAAATTCGGACATCTGTTTTTGTTTCTTGTAACTGCAACAATTCTTATGTCAAGGTATAAACTACTATAACAGTCTGCAATTTTCAAGGAGGTAGGAGAGGGGAATCTACTTTAAAAAATGGAAGATCAGAACACCAGTGTCCATTTTGCAAGACTGAAAATACTGAAACCTGACATATCTGAATGCCGAAGCTTTCCCAGGGTAAGTAAAGAATTGCACAAACTTAAACTAAAATAACACCAAAGTAATTAAAACCTACACTGCACACACCCCCTGACTATATATACCAACTCTGGGATCACACTACAGTGGAGAAAAGGGCATGATGGGGAACTATTTACTTACCCCAAGAAAGCTTCGGTGTTCTGGTATGTCAGGTTTCTGTAGTTTCAGTCTTGTGAAAATTAACATTGGTGTTCTGATCTTTGCTTTTTTAAAGCAGATCCAAGAGTGGGTGTTCATTTGTGAGTTCAGTACATAAGCAGGACAGGTAATATGAGACTGCACCAAAAAAGACTCAGAAGCACGACAATGTCCTTTGAGTTTCATGTTAGCATGAATTGGAGTGCCTTTTAAAACACTGAATGACTGAACTCAGCTATAGAAGTTGATACTGCATGATGATAAATCCCTCCTGTCCTCACAATTGGGTTCTCTTACAAATACAGAGAGCATATACTGATATTTGATTAAAAATTAGTATGAGTGAATTCTATCTCTGTGATATAGATGATTAGAGACGGTGACACAGGTGCCCAGGGTAAATTTAGCAGCCCAGTAATGGGAAGATCCAGTCAGTGGAAGACAGGATTAGCTAGGCCATTTGGAGCCCAGGGTGAGATGTTCATTTAGCGCATCCCCCACTCCACCCCACCTACACAGCAAAAAAAAAAAGAAAGAAAAATTTTTTAACAGGGGTGAGAAATGCCTAGATAAGAAACTTTCACAAAAACATATACCAAAACTCTCAAAAGTATGTATCTACGTAGATATATGTGTATATATATATATAGATACAGGTCCCCTTCATATGATCGACTTTTCACAAAGTCGAAATTCATATGGCCGAGGCCATATGATCGACTTTTGAAAAGCCGACCATGGAGAACCGCCATCTCCGTACAGTACAGTGCGGAATGCGAAAATGTCCCTATTCCACACTGCAGTGTGATCTCAAAGTTGGTATATTTAAGTTACGGTGGGTGTGGCGGGCAGAGCCCCCCATGAGACATGCAAGGAGGCATAGCCCCCCTGCTAACAGCATTTAGGTAAGTGTTGGTTCTGTTTTTGTGCTTACTTTACATGCTCGGCTTTTCAAAAGTCGATCATATGGTCTTAGCCATATGAATTTCGACTTTGTGAAAAGTCGATCATGTAAAGTATACCCATATTTACATATATATAGAAATACTTTGGAATTTCGAAATACTGAAATGTCGAATTTCAGTATCTCGAGACCAAAGTGTTGAATCTGCAGACGCGCGAAACTGCAGAATATCGAACCCGGAAATGTCGAACCCATGGTACTGACAGTGCGTTAGGTAAGTGTGGTGTTTTTAAGAGTTTTGGGGAGGGTTTGTGTGTTTGTGAGCATGTTGGGGACTGTTAGGTGTTGCTTAGCGTACGTAGGTGAGAGTGTGAGTGTGTCATTGTTGAGACTGGTGGTGTTTGTATTTGTGTTTGTGCGAGGGGGGTGTAGAATGTATGTTGGTGGGTTATGTGTGTGTGTGTTGGTGTTTAGTGCGACCTTGGAGTTATAGGTGGTGGAGGGGGGCTTGCCCCCCTGCTTATAGTAAGTGTGTGTGTGTGTGTGTGTGTGTGTGTGTGTGTGTGTGTGTGTGTGTGTGTGTGTGTGTGTGTGTGTGTGTGTGTGTGTGTGTGTGTGTGTGTGTGTGTGTGTGTGTGTGTGTGTGTGTGCTTGTGTTGTTATGCGGAGGTAGGTGTAGTTGTGTTTGTGTGTTTGCTTTAATGGTCACGGTTTTGGGTTTTGCGGTTTTGTTTTTGTTTTTTTTTTTGGTGTTTCGGCTTTATAGTCCTGAAATACTGAAATTCGATATTTCAGTATTTCAAGATTATAAAGTGAATCCATATATATATATATATATATATCATTTTATATATGTATATATATATATATATATATATATATATATATATATATATATATATGTTTGTATATATATATATATATATATATATATATATATATATATACATATATAGATAGATAGATAATGATATCATGCATACCACAAAAAGTTTAGTGTGCATTGCGACACCATTTGTACCTGAAGTTTACATCATATTGACAGCTGCTTTAACACGATGTGCTACTTCAGTGAACACTGGATCATCTACACAGCAATGTGTGGTTTATTATCTGCTAACAGCATGCCCCAGTGGTATAATAAGATACTAGACACTTACACTGTGTGTTTATTGTTTAGCAACATGGGTGTGCTCTACTAGACAATGTAGGCTGCACCTTTAAGATACCTTATTTTGGTTATAAAATGACCTACACAGATAACAAATAAACAAAAAGAATAATTAAAAGAGTAAGCAAATAAGCAATGCAAGAAATAAAAAAAAATATTGGAAAAAAATAGTCTGTTGGATTAAATTACTTCTGACAGTGTGAGTCATACTGGGCTTATCTCATATTCACAAGGTACAGTATTTGAGTCTTACCTTTAGGATGGGAAATTTGTCTAGGCTTAAAGTGGCCCACAAGGGTAGGTAGCCCAGTAATAACCTATTCCCTTACACAGACACACACACACAACTCTTTTGTTACTGCCAAAACAAACTTATGCTAGATATATAGCCAATTCTCATGTTAGTCATTGATAAAAGAAGTGTCTGAGCTAAAATTAGTTTCACTTTAATTATAACATACATTTTATAAAAGTTCAGTAATAATCCTAAATATTAAATTCAGTAACTATTTGTATATTGCATTACATATACCTATCCTATTTTATGATACTCTCAGATGCTTAAACACCAAAAGAAGGATTTCCAAAGATCTACAGTACACCAATCTCTGACTCAGTCATAGATTCATAGGTGTATACTAGGCTAAAGATTTCTAGAGCCCTTATACGTCTAGCTGTGCAACCCAGTGTGACCAACAAATGTGAGTTATATAGGGGGTAATGTTTGTTATGCAGATGTGCAGCAGGTTCATTGAAACAGGATCCTTGGATGCCTTGTATGTCAGACAAAGATCACCTCTCAGAAGTCTGTATGATACTGAGTAAAGAGACAGGGCATTGAGGTGATCTGCACAGGGCATTGTGCTTACAACCTGTAGTGTTTTTATAAGGAACCTTTGTGGACATTCCAGTTGCTGCACATGTTTGGTCAGGTACATACTAAAGGGGGCATTATATTTTATGATCGGTCTGATGAAGGTCATGTACAGTGGTATGATGACCTCCCTGAAACTGGATCCCATGCCCTTCCTTGTAAGTTGAGCAGCATATAAGGTTTTTCTTACTACCCTGGACACAATGTTGGTTGATGGCTGGTTTACTATCTACATGAGTTCCCAGATCTCAGACTACTGAATAAACTTTTAGGGGTGTTTTATTGATGACATAGCTACCCAGGGTTGCAGACTTCCCAAAAGGTACTATAATACATTTATTGGTGGTGATGTTTAAGCCATGGCTTTGGTACAAAGCGTTTGTTTGTGTTAGACCTTCCTGAAGGGTATTCTTACCTTGGGGGAATTCAGTGACTGCTCCAAATTTACAATCATCTGTGATTTTGGTTAGCTAGATGCCTTTGACATTGGTTTTGACATCTGATAAGTAGATGCCAAAAAGAAACAGGCCCAGCACAGAGCCCTGGGGACTCTACTGCTGACCGTCATCTTTGTGGAAGTGACTTCACTTCCTGGGTCCTATTAGTGAACCAACTAGCTATTCAGAATGTTGTAAAGGGGTTTATACCTAGACAATGTAGACAATGCCCAAGTGGGATATTGTATCAAATCATTTAACCAGATATAGGTAGACAGTATGCACAGTTTTTCCCTCACTGATTTTCTAATGACCTTTTCAAAGAAGTTCACCTGATTCAGTAAACATTTATTTTATTTATTTATTTATTTTACATTTGTTAACCAGAATTGTCTGACTGAGCAAAAGCCCTTTTTCAGCAGAGGCCCGGTGAGAAAAGCTCCAAAACATAGTTACAAAAAATATAACCATTACAAACACAGTTAACCTTATAATCATTCATAATAAAACTTGTAGAACAGTTATCATATATATGCAGTTACAATTATCTATAAAAATGTTATGAAGAATACTGCAGCAGAAGGAAAGGAGATAGTGTTAGGTACAAAATGATGAAGTAGACTAGTTTAAATTGTAAACATTTTGGTATAGAGGAGAAGAAATGATGGTAAGACAGAGGAAGTTAGGTTTGTTATTTAGTGAAGTGTTATTTATTCAAGGAGGCTGAGAACAGGTACAAATCCAGTGACTTTTTAAGTACTCTTTAGTGACTAGTTTGAATATTTTAGGACGTGAAAGTGATCAACTTTTTGTGGGAGTTTGTTCCATGTAATAGAGGGATGGCAGCTGTATGTAATGGCTCCTATTTAGGACTTCGGCCTGTAGATTTGCAAAAGGTCTTGGGTGGAGCTCCTGAGTAGTCAGGATGGGACACAGTGGGAGACTATGGTGCCTAGTGCTGGACAGTAGGATGGTGAATAAATAATGGAGTGTATAATTTGGAGCTGAGAAAGGAGCAGGAGGTGTGGTTATTCGAGCCAGTTTAGATGTTTGAGGGAGATACAGGGGTGAGATTTGTAGGTTTAACATGACCTTCCTTTGACAAAGCCAAACTGGGATGGATCCAGTGTGTTGAGATCTCCATTGTCTTTGTTGACAATTTACATGACAATTATTTCCATGAATTTACAAGTCAGATTAGTCTGACTAATATGTCTGTATTTTCCAGGATTTGTTCATAGGTTCATAGGTGTTTACTAGGCTAATGACCACAAGGGACATTTTAAGCATAACCATGCATCCCAAATCTCTGACAAGTTCCGGTGCCCTTGATAAGTGTAAGCAGGGGCTTGGGGATGAAACATTTACAAACAGGGACCTGGGAGATGAACCATTTACAGGTTGCCTGTGTCCATCAGAGACATAGGTGCCAAACCAGGATGAATTCCCTATTCCTCATGCAATTGTCCAAGTTATACTTGAATTGGGTTAGGGAGGAACTCTGCTTCACATGGATGGGGAGCCTGTTCCAGGGATGGGATAGTCTCTGGGATACATACCTGTCTCTCCATCAGGTCATGTTTATATCAGAAGCAAGGTTTAGGTCTTCAGAATGGGTAATTCTGATGCTGTTTGTTTTATGAATATGCATCAGGTCCATCAGAGTGGGGGGGGGGGGGGTCTGACAATTCGCTGTATGCCAAGCATAGATTCCTCAAAATAGCTTGTAGGAGACAGAATACAGATATAGGGTCTTGAGGTGGTCTGCATGGGACATTTTGCTTATGCTGTTGAAACCCAACTGGGTTGGTTCCATGATTCTTTCCATGGCTTTGCATATAGGACTAGTGAGACTTATGGGTCTGTAATTTCCAGTGTCTGTAGATGGCCCACCTTTGTGTAGAGGGATGACTGTTGCTGTTCTCCATTCATGAGGTGCAAAGCTTGTTTAGAGGCTACATTTAAATAGCAATTCCAGAAGGCTTGATAAGTCATGTTTCATGCTATTTAGAACCCATCCTGGGATATTGTCTGGGTCTATTGATGCAGTGCTCTTGGCCTTAGAGAGAGTGTTAATGACCAGTTCCCTAGTGACAGCAGGGAGAGTTATATTTGATGGTATTTCCTGAGGGAAGGTTAAGGGGGAAGAGAAGGGTAAAGTTGGAGGTGAATTTGTCCGTAGATTTGCTACATCTTCTAGCTCAGTATAGGAAGCCCCTTTTACAATGACTTCTGCACACAATTATGTATTGCCTTTGAGGATGTAGGCATAGCTAAAGAATGCCTTGTGGTTGTTTTCTTACTTCTGTTATATAGCCTATTGATTTTGTGATTCCACCAGGGTGGCTTGTTTTTTGAGTTAGTTCTGTACTACTTCCTGGGGGGTACAGCTGCCTCTATGCAGGCATTAACTCATTCCCTCCAGTACAGCTCTTTTGAGTGTGTACCTTTAACTCCCAGTGGGCATGGCTTGAGCCTTTAAAAAATGAAGTTATCACCTTACAGTTCTAAAAATACTCATTGACAGGTGAAATATCAACACAACTGTGTTAGCCATCATGTATGCTTCAAATTAAAATATTCTGATACCTTGTTTGTAGCATGGTTTTGGAATTATTAATGCAAATATGAGCAAGTAATATTTGATGCCTAGAGGTGTCAGTAGGAGGTAACTGCAGATGCACCTGGAGGCGTCACGTGGATATAATGAGTTAAAACACTTATATAGGGTTTCTGTGAACAGCTCTGCATAGGCAGCAGTGTTCTTAGAGTTTGTGGGGGCTTAAAATTTTGCCAGGTTATCACTTAATAGCAGGAAGTTAGCCTTAGAGTAATTCCTAAATATTCCATTGTTAGCTGGGGAGTCCAGGTTTTATTTTTACTTAAAGGAGACAATTTTGTGGTTTGACCTTACCAGGGAAGACATTACACTAGGGGGTGTGCAGCACTCTCCCTTATTAGTGAGGACCAGATCCAGTATGGTTGCACCCCCTGGTTGGTGTATTGATAATCTGATCCAGGGAGTTTATGTTTACAAAATCCAGGAATCTCTGTGCCTGTATGTTTGGTATCATATAGGATTCCCAGTTAATAGTGGGGTAATTAAAGTTGCCCATGAATATGGTATTGGTTTTGATGGTGAGTGTTTCCAATAAGTTTAAATTTATGATATGGGTTTCCTGAGTCATAGAACGAGAGACCTATAACTTGCAAGGAAGTGGTATTGGATTTTGCCTATGATAATTTCAATATGGAATAGCTCAAGTGAATCATTTCCCCGAAAAGGTTCCTTCAGTAATTTGTCCATTTATGCACAAACACTCAAATTACACCAAAATGAATCATTCCACCCAAAAATCCCTTCATTTGTTTTTCCATGTATGCTCAGGCAATCAAATGACATCAAAATACATTTTTTCACCCAATAATCCCTTCAGTAGTTTGTCCATATATGCACAAGCACAAAAATGAAACATTTTCCCCATCGACCCCTACAGTAGTTTGTCCAAGTATGCACAAGCACTCCGATGACACCAAAATGTAACATTTCCTCCAACAATCCCTTCAGTAGTTTGTCCATGTATGCACAAGCACTCAAATGACACCAAAATGAAACATCCCCCCAAAGATCTCTTCAATAATTTGTCCAAGTATGCACAAGCAATCCAGTGACACCAAAATGAAACATTTCTCCTAATGACCCCTTTAGTAGTTCACCCAAGTATGCATAAGGACTGAAACAACAACAAAATGAAGCATCCCCCCAGTGACCTCTTCAGTAGTTTGCCCAGTTATGCACAAGCAGTCAAACATTTCCCTAAATGGCCCATTCAGACATCTAAGTATTCACAAGCACTCAAATGACACCAAAATGAGACATTTCCCCCAACAATCCCTTCAGTAAGGAGATAGTATGGGGAGTGTATCCTCGTGCACACATTCAGGGGGTGAAGTCCTACTTGGAGTCAGGTCTCACACTGTGGTACAACTTACAAAGGAAGGACTGAGGTTTAATTATGATGCATGTCCATGTGTGGATAGCAGTCACACAGCCTATGATACACCTACTGCTTAAATGTGATCCAGGCATGTGCAGTGGAAAATTTGGACTTAACACACACAAAAAAATTTTCCTCTAGGCATCTGGTGGACCAATTCCTGGTTCACCTTAGGTATTTGAGAAGGAGACCTGACAGTCAGTCAATGGAGATGGTGGAAAAAGTGAAAATGCATTCACATTAAAAAGTGAATTGATGATGTAGTGATGTACCATTATTAGTACTGAAGATTTATTTACAGACATATTCTGGCATGCATCTTGTAAACAGTAAACAGTATAATAACTGAAGTAGATAAAGCAGGCTAATGTATTTCGTAGTGAATTTGGTTTCTTGCATTTATGGGAACTTTATATCATGAGTGTTTATTTGTCAACGTCTTGCCACAAATGTATTGTACAGAGACTTAAATAAACTGTCTGATAGTTGTTGGATAGTGCTACTGCTAAGTAAAAAAAATGTATTTAGACCTTTTTATTTGTAGTCACCATCCTTTTAGGGGCAGATCCCCCATGAAGGCTGCATCCTCTGTGCCTCTGTTCTTATTAAACATAACTCTGAGTTCACAGTACCTTGTTGGTAAGAACTGCCCCCTTGCAATGATTGTTCCATGTCTGAATGCAGCTTTTTCACTCTTCTGACAATGGTCAGAATTATTTAAAATTATTAGCAGGCAGTAAGTACACCGCATACAATCATGCAAACATAGAAAGCTGTGAAAGTGTCATGGGGCAGCACTGGTTTAAAATAACTCTTGTTTTGTAAACAGCTGCACTATTTACACAGTACTATGTGCATGGACCTTCCATTATCTTTATTATTATGTTTGGGTACTGATAATTCATGAAAGGTGGCTTATGCACAGCACTTCTGAAGGCTGAATTGCTTTGCTTTAGTGTTTAGTCTTTACTGTTTAGTTTGCACATAGAAAGCATTCCGTGCTACAACATGACTTTGTATTTCCTCACATTATGTGTCATGTAGCCATGGAAACAAAGACAAAACTGACACTCATATTTCTAAGTCATACTGCTGTTAGGTATGTTGCGTTTTGATCTAACAGTATGACTTCTACATTAAAACATTTTAACTGCATGAACACATCTCAGAGTGAGTTTGTATGTCTCACCAATTATTATGCTAGTGGATTTCATGCTTCACTTTTGGAATTATAGGATGTAATAGACAATGGACCAGTGTAGGTGTTTGTGTGCATATAACTATGTGTGTAACTATATATTTATGTGTATAATGTAGTTTGTATAGATGTGTCTATATCACGTTATCGAAATCTTACTACATCGAATCACTAAAGGTCGACCTCTATTGATCGATCTAGTAAAATATTGAATAACGTTTTAAAAAAGAAAACAAACAAAAATAAAAACTAACAAGCGTAGGCAGGGGGCAAGCCCCCCTGCACCCCCCCCACCCCCCTACTTAAATATTCCAACTCCGAGACCACACCGCATTGAGGTAAATGGAAATCTCCCCCTACGGAGATTTCCGTTTACCTGCACAGTGTTCTGCTCTTTCGATGTTGTGGTGCCGACAATATCACCTTCGATATTGTCGGCTTTCGACATCGTGAAGTAGACCCATATAGATATGTATACAGAGAGAGAAGGAGAGACAGAGACAGTGAGAGAGCGGGAGAGAAGAATGCAGCATTTTGGAAAAACCTCCAGACAAAATGTACATCGATTTTTCCAAAGGCCAAAGATGAAAAGCGAAGCTAACGAAGCTTGAACATCTTAACATAAAAAGGATACCCCTTACTCTACAATACAGTTAGTCAAGCATTCTTACTATTCTGATTCTATGCTCACATAATCACGATGTGAATAGGGCACTTAAAATTTTTCAGAACCCTGATGCCCAGATACAAAGCCACCGAAAGCCTGCCACTTTCTGTACTGTTGTGCTAAAAGAGTAAACACTAGAATTGTGAATCTATTTGGACTAATGTTGTGGTTAATTTCACCTGCAAGCTGTGCAGGGCTGCTGCATCTATCAATATTGTAATCTTGTTACTTGAGGCAAGTATTTCTAGTGCTGTGGTGTATGATTTCTTGTACAGCTGGATCCAGCACCAGGTGACCAAGGCAGTTGCCTAGAGCCCACTGGCTGGTAGGGGCCTACTGGCCGGGGGGTTAATATTTTTATTAAAAAAATTACATTTTAAGGGCATTATTCTTTAAGAATGCCCTTTGTGTCAGGATCACACACACTTCTTGCGCCTGTGCTTGATCATCTCACAGACCTGTTGTTTACGTCTTCCTTTCTGCATTCTGTGTGTGGGGAATTTGAATACGGAAAAACATTCCTGCACTGCAGACCATGGATGGACAAGTAAGAGGTAAAGTCTGTTTGTGTGAAATGCCCTAGCTAGGGCTAGCAGGTGGTAGCATTAATTTCCTTAGGCTCAAACCATGCACCTTAGTTACAGGAAACAAGCCTAAAATCATCTCTCAACTGTACAGATTTGCAGAATGTCCATATTTTTGCCTCATATTTTTAGTTCATTTTTCATAAAATTGTGGTTTTCTTGCAAATTAATGGCAAATTAATGGCAAATAAATAAAGACCGAAGTCAGTAAATAATGATAGACATTTGAGTTTCAGAATCATACCCGTCAGAAATTTCCTGCTAATGCAACTTTCTAAGTTTGCAAGAGCAATATTTAAACATCGTCCCTATTTTGGGGCCTTTTTCCCACTTTTATTTATGGCTTCGTCCAGATTTTTTGTTCTAAGAGTTTGAGAGGTATGGCCTGAATCCCCTACCTCAACTACTAAGCTGCTAAAAAATTAAGTTTTCAAGTGCATTTTCAAGGAATTGAGTGTCAGGTGCATTTTTCAAGGAAATTAGTTTCAGGTGCATTTTTCAAGGAATTGTGGGCTTCAAGGAAAGAGAAGCTTACTACTGCTGTTACTAAGTTTGTTTACAATGTGCAACGGCTTTGTTTAACAAATGGTACCACTATTGTGGTATAGAATTGAAAATCATTTGTTAGCAGCATAACAGGTGGCATACTTACTTCTGATGCAGAAGGCCGGGTTCTACTCCCACAGTATGTAGATGGATTGCAGATACTGTGTTGTACTTTAAGGGCGGTGGGGTGCTGCATTCGTATGCATGTCCTCTTTTGGATGAGATGCCTAGTAATTATGAATCTGTTATCAGTTTGTCATCTATTTCCAATTGCAATATTACTAGTTTAACATTTTTTAATGTAATATAGGCAATTTATTCTTCAATGGTAGTAGGCACTGAATTTGTAAATGAAACACTGAAATATAAAGTTATGTGCTAGCAGCAACCTCTTCAATAGTACAGATCTTTTGAATGTGGAATTATTCAGATGACTTTTAATTCTGCAGAGATTGTGCATATTGACTGATATTGGTGGATTGTAAGGACAGAAGCTTGAGTGGCCTGTTTATAGTTGAAATGTTCTGAAGTGGGCAGTTTTGTCATTATTGGTTTATACTTTTTATTTCATTGCTTACTTCAAAAAATGTTCAAAACTATAAAACTAAAACATGCTCAAACAAGTGGTGCTGTATTATACAAGGAATATAATTTAATACAATCAGGAAGGTGAATCAAAGAACCTTATGCATGTTTGCATGGTCCTAAAATGTGTGCAAGGGGCTTATATTTTGAAAATAGCCCAACGGTAAACTTTATCCGCCACTGGCCAGATGTATTTTCTTTGAATGTGGAATTAAATGCAGTTTATTTTAATGCTAAGTCTGTTTTCATTGTGAGACTGTACTTTGTTTAGCAAGTGTCTGCCAGTGTTTTCTGCTATGAAATTTGAAATAAAAGTTTTAAATTAAATCCAAATATCTGTAATCATTGTAGAAGTAAAGCAGAAAACACACTGAGAGGTTTGAACAGTGTCTTTGGTTACTGGGGAGAAATGGCTAAGTAATGGGACACTGGAATGGCTGGGGGGGGGGGTGCTGTGTATGAGTGTGTGGGCTGTCTGTTTATGGAGTGGCCCTGATCCATTACCCTGCCTAGGGCCGCATTTGACCATGATCCAGCTCTGATTGTAGCATTTACTAATAGACTGTGTTTACATTAAAATATCTGTTTTCAAAGGAGAGTGAAAGGAAAGAGTGTAGCATAAAAACTGCTGAGTGTTATTGTAAGTTACATTTTAAATTTTTGCTGCTTTCTGTTACTACAGTTTCAGAATCATCAACTAGCAATATTTCTTTTTTTTTCAGTAAATAAAACATTGAAAATTGCAATATTAAGTAAAATGTAATTTTATAATGTAGCCTGACAGTTTACAATACATCCATTTATTTAGTTGTAAATTAATAAGTGGTCTGTCAGTGTATCTTTTGTAGCTGAATGTAAGTAGTTGTTCTGTTTTATTAGACTGGCTAAAGCACATCCTATGGCTCCACTTCTGTATTTACAAAGGCCACACAGGTCCTTTTTGTCATGAGCATGATGATGTGAACACTAGCAGCTTTGTTTTCCTCTTCAGTCTAACAGACCCGTATTGAAAAATGAATGTTTTCTTTAATTTTTTAAGAAAATGCAATGAGGTCAGAGTGCTTAGCAGAGGCAGTTACTTGAACTGCTCTCTTACATTATGACTTGGAGTGTTGCAGATACTTTAGACATTTGTTTGAACCTCACTCCCAAAGTGAAAACTAATTTGCTTTCAGTAAAGTTATTTCTTCAGCTTGTTAGACATTGATTGCAGGATCTCTGGATCTGAAGCCTTAGCTGGGGCCTGACACTGGATTTTTGAATCTTTACGTTTGTTGTAGCTTTGAGCAGAATGAAAGAAGCTAAGTTTAGCCAGGAAAAGGAGCCCAAACAGAAAATACATATTTCTTCCATACCTCAATTGTAGATGGTAGTTTATTACATTTCCCGCATCTGATCTCCAGTGTTTCAAGCTAGCAACCTTAGTAGAATGTTTAGATAAACAATACCCAAATCAGCCATAGGTCGCCCAGCAAGATAAAAATAACAACAGTAGAAAATACAAACCAGGTAACCACCAGGACTGTCAGCATATAAAACATTTATTCAGAACATGTAGGATTAGCACTTTCACACAAACGGTGCTTCGTCAGATCCTTCAATACAAGAAAACAAAGGCACTTTATATATTGAAAGCAATTAGCAACAACCAATAAAACCAGTAAAACAATTACTGATGCAAACTATGCTTCTTTAAAATCGGTTTTAAACATAAAGCAGCATTAATACCAGGCAGTTTGTCTGCCTGCAACCTAACAATTCATTTAGTCTCAGCTATCTCAAGCCTGTTGTTAAAGTCACTACCTCTCTTATCCATACATACTATCTTTAGTACTAAAAATTCAAAACTATGTCGTGGTTGCATAAAAATATGCTTTGCTAATGCATTAAGCATATTCATGCATCTGATATCACCTTGATGCTATAATATATGTTCCTTCAGCATCCTCACAGTCTTCCCTACATAAGATGAGGTGCAATTTCTACAGTTAGCTATGTATATTAAACCTTTAGATTTACAGACAGCATAAAATCTTGGTGAAAAGAGGTATTCCAAGGTGGGGTGCTTAAATCTAGCCTAATTGGAAATGAAGCTGCAGGCTTTACATAGTCTGCATGGATAAGTCCCAACAAGAATAGAGCTTACAGTAGACATCTGTGTAGATTTATAACACAGTTGTCTTTTCAATGACAAATTATTTTTAAATGTGAACCTGGGTCTATCGCCTGCAATATCTTTGATCCTGTCATCAGTAAGTAGAACTAGCCAGTATTTATTAACTATATCACATACCTGATGAATGTTATTCCCATATGTCAATGGTAATCTAAGAATATTATTACCATCATCAATCCTGTTAGGAGAAATGCAAGTGCTAGATCGATTAAAGAAAGGTTTACCCTTACCACTGTGCATTGCATTAACTTCCTTCAAAGTATTATTAAGAGCATCTTTTCTATACCTCCTTTTCAATTACTCTTTTTTGTTTACATGTGGCCTCATGATATTCATTGTCATATGTGTGTAGTCGCGACATTCTTAAATATTGGCCCTTAGTTATATTATTGAAGACATGCTTAGGATGCATGCTTCTGTGGTGCAGCAATGCATTTTTCCCGCATAATTTCCTAAACAGAGAACTAGAGATAGTGTCATTGGCTAGTGTTATCTTGGTATCTAAAAAGTATATGGATGTCAATGAATAGTTCAAGACAAACCTAAAACATTGACTACTTGATTCAAGATATTGTACAAAATTCAATAAATCACATATTGGTCCCTGCCACAACATAAAAATGTCGTCCACAAATCTTTTATAATAAATAAACTGTGTTGAATATTAATTTTGGGATAGGAATACTGTGAGCTCCCAGTCAGCCAACACAAGGTTGGCATAACTTTTAGCACATGGTGTCCCCATCGCTACACCTATTTTGTGCTTAAACAAGCTGTCATTAAACATAAAACTATTGTTACATAGAACAATTTCCATTAGTGCACCTTTACATTCAATATGTTCAAAAGAATAACTAGTATTAACATGTAAAAACATTTTAAGAGATGTAATTCCCAAGTCATGGGGTATAATAGTGAAAAGCGTTTGAATATTCATAGTTGCCAAGATAATCCCATCAGAAAAATTACCATGCATTCTCACAAAATCTCCTAGGGTGCTTAAAAAGTGCTCTGTGTCGTGTTTTGCTTTTGCCTCTTTCAATGGCTCTTTAAGTTGGTTCTCAGTATAAATAGATATAAATTCAGTTGCCCATACCCTACCCGAAACTATAGGATGTAGGGGAAGGTTATAAAGTGACTTATGCACTTTAGGCAAACCATGAATATTTGGTACTAAAGTTCTAGCACAAGCATAAAGTCATATAAATGTTAATCTAATACTCCATCTAACAACATTTCATACAGTTGAACATGTATACCATTGATAATAGATTTTAACCCAGCCTGTGTAATACATTCGTAAGTCAAAGTGTCACTAAGCATCTCTAGCATATTAGCTTCATAAGAAGCAGCATCCAAAACTACAACAGAGCCCCCGTTATCAGCTGGGTGAATAGCTAATGCATCATTCATTCTTAATTGTTTCAGTGCAGAACACTCATCCCTAGTTATATTGTAAAAATTATTCTTATTAAAATTAAATTCAAACAATTCCTCTTTTGAATTTAATGAGTTTCATGAGTCCACATGTAAACTTAAAAAAGAGTAATTGAAAGGAGGGTATAGAAAAGATGCTCTTGATAATAGTTTGAAGGAAGTTAATGAATGCACAGTAGTAAGGGTAAACCTTTCTTTAATCGATCTAGCACTAACATTTCTCCTAACAGGACTGATGATGGTAATAATATTCTTAGATTACCATTGACATACGGGAATAACATTCATCAGGTATGTGATATAGTTAATAAATACTGGCCAGTTCTACTTACTGATGACAGGATCAAAGATATTGCAGGTGATAGACCCAGGTTCAAATTTAAAAATAATTTGTCATTGAAAAGGCAACTGTGCTATAAATCTACAAAGATGTCTACTATACGTTCTGTTCATGTTGGGACTTATCCATGCAGACTATGTAAAGCCTGCAGCTTCATTTCCAATGAGGTAGATTTAAGCACCCCACCTTGGAATACCTCTTTTCACTGAGATTTTATGCTGACTGTAAATCTAAAGGTTTAATATACCTAGCTAAGTGTAGAAATTGCACCTCATTTTATGTAGGGAAGACTGTGAGGATGCTGAAGGAACATATATTACAGTGTCAGGGTGACATTAGATGCAAGAATATGCTTAATGCATTAGCAAAGCATATTTATATGCAATTTCGACATAGTTTTGAGTTTTTAGTATTACAGATAGTATGTATGGATAAGAGAGGTGGGGACTTTATTAATAGGCTTGAGATAGCTGAGACTAAATGGATTGTTAGGCTGCAGGCAGACAAACTGTCTGGTATTAATGCGGCTGTACCTTTAAAACCGATTTTAATTAAGCGTGGTTTGCATCAGTAATTGTTTTAATGTTTTTTATTGGTTGTTGTTAATTGCTTTCAATATATAAAGTGCCTTTGTTTTCTTGTACTGAAGGATCTGATGAAGCACAGCTTGTGTGAAAGTGCTAATCCTACATGTTCTGAATAAAGGTTTTATATGCTGACAGTCCTGGTGGTTACCTGGTTTGTATTTTCTACTGTTGTTAGTTGAATGTTTGGGAGTTACAGATAAACCTCAAACAATGCATACCTCTTGGCTGTTCTTGATGTTGCCTCATATTTTTACCTTGTCCCTCTTAAAAATGTTATTTTAAATCACTGAGGGTTACAGGCAGTCAGTAACACCAGGCATTAGAGTTTTGTTCTCATTGTTGGGAAAATGCATGTCAATACAAAACCTCTTCTACTATTTGCTCTTTAATTACATTAATATTTATTTATGCTTTTGTTGACCTGGTTAATCCCATTAGGGTAGTGACCTCTTTTCTGGGGAGACCCAAGGTGTATTTATACTTTTCTGGGAAATTTGGTCATTGCATTGTGGAACCTCCCCTACTCTTTCCAATAGGTGATGTGGCATCTTTTATATCTAATTGATCTGTCGTCAGCTCGAGCAGATCAGATGGGACATTGGTTTAATGTCTCATCTGTAGGATGGTTCAGTCAGGAAATGCAGCACTCCCTTTTATGCTGCACCATAGTGTCAAAAAAGGACATCACAAATTATTTAACTTTGTGGGCCTTCCATGATTGTTTCTACAGTTGAGTAATTACTTCAGTCAAATTTTGGGACTCTTCCCAAGAGATCTCATACCCTAAAATACAAATTTTGCTTCATGCTGGTCTGTACCATGATGTCATGTGCCGACTACATAAGATCTCCTTTGAGACAGCCTTTTGCTTTCTTCAGTAGAAAATTCCTGCATATGTGTATTTAGATATAAATGTAATGAAAGGCAATCTGACTGCCAGGTTGCCAAGAAAGACCCACACAGACATTCTTTTTACATTCATAGTGAGGAGAGCAGAATGGTAGCTACCATTCTTTGTGCTGTCTTGGTGAGAAAAGCAAAATGGTAGTTGGATTATTTGCCAGTGTGGGCAGCCCCCAGAGAAGCACATCCTCATCCCAAAATAAAAAAAAAAAACAGATTCTCTGAAGTTAAAAGAACTTTTGAAATCTGAAACAATACCTTTCAACTACTATGATTTAAGCTTAGTGTTGTGACATTGACCTTCAGATTTAGCCTTGCTTCTCTTAGAATTATGATATTCCCCATAAAGTCAGACCTATTTATGGAGTCATACTTTATGAAGGGTCTATATTATATAGTCGAAGTTTCAAAACTTCGAACCTCACATGAGCGAACTTATATGAGCGAAGTTCGAAACATCGATTATATAATAAAAAAAACTTACCTTACCACTCTGAGCAGGGGGACAAGCCCCCCTGCACCCCCCACACCCACCTACTTAAATATACCAACTCCAAGAACGCACTTCAGTGCCGAAAGGGAAAATTTCCCATTCTGTGCATGAAAAGCCATTGATTTTCACCTTCAGCCTTTCCGACGTTCGATCATATAATGTTGACCATCTATGATTCGAACATCGGAACGGTTGCTCATCTAATATAGACCCTTTAGTAACTATGTAAACTAAGTCCATACAAAGATTCACAACCACTAACTATGCAAGACCTACTGTACGAAGGCCTTATACTGTGTAAAATAAGAAAGTGCTTCTCTTTCTGATGCTTTGCTATGATATTTAGTGTGCAGAGGTTAAGAGGTCTGCCTGAAACTGTAGCAAACAGGTTATACTAGCTGCCTTCTACAGTTACAGACACACACTCCCCCCAGTTAGCAACTCTTCTGAGGTGCTGATTGCTTCCCTGACAGCTTTCACCTGAGGCATCATTCCTCTTTACCCTGACTTAGCATTGGTATTGTCATAGAGTGACATAAGTGCCAGCAGTTCAGCCCTGCGACCTGCAGACACTGGGTAGAAATGTTTGGCCTGTCCACTAGAAAGGTGGAGGCAGTTGAAAACTCCTCAGGTACAGATGAGTGGGAGTTTCTACGGCACAGCCTCAGTCATCACCTAGCATGCTATCAAATTGACCAGAGCTGAGAGCATAGGTTGTTGTCTGACTTTCCTCAAGGCAAATACATTTCTGTAAATGTCTTCTGGACTTGCAGCAGCTGAACATAATCTCAGTTAGTGAGAATATGAAGCTGAGCCAGTCCTCTCTTTTGAAGGATGACAGGTGGACCAACAGAGACTCTTCTATAAGACTGACTGAAGTTTAAGGCTGGTTGACCATCTTCTGGGGAGTAGCCTCTTGAGTTAAAGGGTCATGAGTCAGGGATACTCTCTCCTTCAATGACTTCATCTAGGTCCAACAGGGTCTGTGGAGTTATCCCATTCTGGTCTGTAGCCACTGAATTTGATTTTCTGGTTAGGTGTTCCGCCATAATCATTGTTTTAGATGATCCTGGGATGGTTCACTGGCTTTCTCCTCCCTGGTGTCTTTATACCTAACCTTAAACCTAACCACACCACTCATCAGGAAGGATACTAACTGTATGATATAAAAATCATTGTTACTGTATAAGCTGCTCTATGAAGATAACTTTTGTTTATTGGTCAGGAGCATTCTAATGTTGTTTGCTTGTGGATAGCATGTCTTAGTAGCCCACCTTTGCTGTGGGTAAGTATATTCTTGCATATTAATTGTTAGCAGTGGTGATATACATTTTTATTGTTATTGATTTTTTTTTTGTGGGGACTTAATAGTGGCAAGAGGCAAAGTGGGGGTGCAGTGTCTGGAATGTTTATGTAATTGATACTTGGCATCACAGTGTGCATGTCATGGTTGCACATCCATCCCCAAACACAAGAAACTTCCAGAAAATAATACTGAATGCTTCAGTTGGCTAAGGGATGTACATGTTTCAGCCTTGACTATACCCAGGCACTGGAGGCCCCACTGGAGAGGGGTGTGAGTGAAAGACCAATGCTTGTCTACACATCTTAGTAGGAGGGTGTTTGGGAAGTACTACTGCACTTAGGGCAAGGCCTTGAATTAAGTTGCAAGTGGGGACTCTGGGAAGTATAAGCCCGCCAAGGAGTGTGCATACATGCACTCTAGCCTGAGTTATAAATGTGCATAACTGTGCACTTGTATAGGTTCCAGTACAACTGGAATTATAGTGTGCTTTCAGCCAACAAAAGGGTTTTTAATAGTATGCAACAAATCTCCTAGTGGATGACAATATGATCCCCTGTTTGTTCTAGGAAGATGGAGGTTGGCAAAAATAAATGGATCCGTAGGAGATGTGTGCTTGATTGTCTGGAGAGGTAAAAGGGACAAAAATATATATCAAAAAGATGTCAGGCAGACCCTTTCACCTAAAAGCTCTATCTCTGTGTTCTGTTTCCTACAGACTGCTGAGAGGCAATTAATGTCTGGCATACAAGGAATCATTGGATCCCACTCTGATGGACCTTTTGCTTATCTGCAAAACAAACAGCATGAGAACTGCTAGATCTAAGGATTTAACGTTTGCCTGCAATTTAAATAGGACATGTTGGAAAGACAGGTATGTATCTCAGAGAATCCCATTGTCTGGAATAGGCTTCCCATCCCTGTGAAGCAGACTTCCCTAACCATATGCAGGTGCAACCTCGACCAATGGATGGGAAATCAGAAATCCACCCCGATATGACACCAATGTCTTTGTAGGACAGAGAAAAGGCCATTAAATTGTGCCCTAACTAACAAACACCTTCTTAAAATAATGTCTAAGGCACAGTAAGTCATGGGCTACATTTGGGTTGCATGGCTAGACTTATAAAGATCCCAATGGTTGTTATCCTAGAGTACACCTATGAACCTGTGATATTGTAAAATAACTAGAGTGTAAGAGCATGTGTTGTAAAGTACAAATATGTATAAACTTTAAATGCAGTGTACTGTAAATTTAATGTATCATTTAATATGAGTTTGTAAGGAGACATTTCAAACTGTTTGTCGCCACTTTAGTAAACAAAAAGAGTCAGTCAGTGTTTGAGTGAAAATGAACTATTAGTTGTGTAAAACCAGAACTATTTAATTTTTGAGCATTACTAAATATAAATGCTTGAAAGTGATTTGTTCTGGACAGCATGATGTCTTAGTGGTGAAATCTATGTCTCGCAGTTCCAAATCACAGTTTTCATTTCTGAGCTCTGGTCACTTTCTGTGTGGAGTTTGCATGTTGTCTCTGTAGCTATGAGGGTTTTCTCTGGCTACTCTGGTTTTCTCTCACTTGCTTGAAGATACAGAGACAAGAGTATGTAACAGCATTCCATCTAAAAGCTAGTGAACTGAAAGAAAATAATCAATGCTTAACATCTATGAAAATTGCCTGTATTGTTACATGCTGGTACAGTTTATTTTATTTATTTATTTATTTAACATTTGTTGACCGGGATAGTCTGACTGGATACATGTCCATTTTCAGTGGAGGCCCGGGGAGAGAAGCTCCAAGGTACAAACAGAAAAGAAATTGGATAATACATGTTAAATACAGTTACAGACTCTTTCAGATAAGCAATTTATACAATTGCACATTGGATAATATGTTAAACACAGTTACAGACTCTTTTAGATAAGCAATTTATACAATATCACATGAATTAGATTTAATAAGGAAAAGACCTAGAAATTGCAATTCAGTTGTGTAGCAAATGAAAATATTAGCATACAGTAACATGGAGAGTTCTAGTCTGGTTTGGAACAAGGATACAGCCAGTGTGATGCAAAATACTGTTTTAGCCTTTTCCTGAATTGACTTAGGGGAGATTTTACAATAATGTCAGCAGGAAGTGTGTTCCAAATTTTACCAGCAGAGTTGGCAAAAAGAGAGGCACCAGCTGAATTGTTGGTTTTGACAGTATGGACTAGTAGTCTGTTAGAAGATTGAAGTGTTTTGAGGTTGCTATAGGGGTAAATAATACTTCTGAGTGCAGGAGTATTTTCAGGTTGGTTAAGTACTTTATATGCCACTGTTAGCTTGTCTGGTTTCCTCCCACATCCCAAAGACATGCTGTAGGTGGATTGGACACTCTAAATTAGCCCTAGGCATGAGTGCGTGCATGTGTGTGTCTTCTGTGGAAGGTTGGGTGCCGGCCTGGCAACTCGAAACCATAAAACTCCACTGCCAGTCATGAGCGGACATGTGATCCACTGTGGTGACCCCTAACTGGGAAAAAACGAAAGAAGAAGAAGAAGAATTATCTGGTTGTACTGAATTAAGCAAGGCAGTTCTAACCACCCAAGATACTTTAGGATGTTACAGTGGTGTGTCCTGTAGGGCATACTCCACTGCCAGTCATGAGCGGACATGTGATCCACTGTGGTGACCCCTAACTGGGAAAAACCGAAAGAAGAAGAAGAATTAGCTGGTTGTACTGAATTAAGCAAGGCAGTTCTAACCACCCAAGATACTTTAGGATGTTACAGTGATGTGTCCTGTAGGGCATACTGGTGGCAAATCTGGCAATGTGATTATAGCAGCTAGATAGTTTACTAAGTTTAGTTTTGCTTAAGTTGAGGAGTAAAGGGGAAGCATAGAGAAGAGTTGATAGTAAATGAGAGCATGCAATGGCAGTTCTACCAGCTGGGGCTAGGAAAGGTTTGATCCTGTATAGTGACCCAAGTTTTTATTGATGGTTTTAATAGTTTGATTGACATGCAGATCATATTTAAGGTTATTGTCAACTATAACACCAAGGAGTTTCGTATTGGATACTGAGAAGATTGTGGTGCCATTATTAGATTTTATGGAGAAGAATAAAGCAATGGATCGACTTGTGGGGGAGAATAGCAGCAGCTTTGTTTTATTGGGGTTTAAAATCAGACGATGATCAGTGAGACAGTTTTCAACTGTGTTAAAAGTATTCTGAGATAGTGTCCACAGAACTGACTGAGAGGTAGCAGAGCAAATCAGAGTGGAGTCATCCGCATATTGAATGCAGTTTGCATCTAGGATGACAGTATAGATATCATTAATAAAAATGGAGAACAGAAGAGGTCCCTGCATTGAGCCCTGCGGGACTCCCAGGGTGTTAGGTAAAAGGGTGGATAGTTTGTTCTACCATAGGACAGCCTGTTGTCTACCACTCAGGTAAGATTGGAACCATTGGAGAGCTTGATTATCTAGGTAGGCTGTTTTCAGGGTGTGGATTAGTAGCTGGTGATCAACCATATCGAACGCCTTGGAGAGATACAAGGAGAAGGCTGAGGATAATTTGTTATTGTTATGATTATTGTTTATGGCATTAGAGAAGGCAAGAAGGGTTGAGGTAGTGCTGTGCTGAGACCTGAAACCATGCTGAGAGGTGGCCAGTAGATTGTTCTGGATAAGATGGTGTAGCAGTTGTCTATGAATACATTTTTCCTTAATTTTAGCCAGTGGTGACAGTATAGCTATGGGTCTGAAATTGGACAGTTCAGTGGAGCTGCCACATTTATGGAGTGGTATTACGTGAGATATTTTCTAGATGGAGGGGATGGTGGCTTCTGCTATTGTTCATTTGATTAGAATGGAGATGGGGTATGCTATGGCAGGTGCAGCTTTTTGCAGATACTCAGCAGGGAGGGAATCAGCTGATAGGGTAGTAGGTTTTAATTTTTTGTGTAGGGCTTGAATTAATGATGTGCCAACTGGTTGACGTTTAAGGGAGAGTTGGGTACTGGGTATAGCTGACTTAGAGCTAGGGCAGCTTGGAAGTAGCTGTCAGCTAGGGATTGGATAGTCTCAGTGAAGAAGTGATTGAAGGTGTTTGCGACATCCTCATGTGGTTTATCAGTGGTGGATGCAGGGGTGGGAGTGGTGGTTTGTCGCAGGTACATTCATTTATTTATACCTGCCCAGAACTTTTGGGGGTTGTTTTGATTTTTCTGTTGTAGATGGCAGTAGTATTTTTTTATCTAGTAAAATGGATTTTGTGGTCTCATTCCTAAGCTGCCTGTATCTAATTTGGTCAAGGGGGTATTTTGTGGTATGCCATAGGGCCCATACTTTTTGTCTGATGGAGATTTTTGATTTGGTATCTTTAGAGAGCCACTGTGCAACGTTTGTTTTTATTCTAGTGGAGCGAGCAGGAATGAGAATTTAGGCTAGCAAGGAATTTGTTATTAAAGTAGGCAACAGCTTCATCCAAGGGCAAGTGTTTTAGGACTGACCAATTGCATGATTTGAATTAATTTTGGAATTTGGTAGGGTTAAAATTCTTATTGCTTTTTATGGTTCTGAGGATGGCCTGGTGGGGGTTAATGGATTTATGCTTAATTATATAGGTAAGAAAGTGATCACTTATGCCATCAGGGAGGGTCCCTGACATGTACAGTTGGGGAGGGCTATTGATAAGTATCCAATCTAGTATACCTTCTTTATGATTAGGTTTACCTATCCTGGTAGGGGTGGATATGATTTGTGTAAACTCATATAGGTTTACATCAGTTGTTGGAAATTCTGAGGAACACGTGTTCCAATCTATGTTACACTCTCCAAGTACTATGGTTTCTTGTGGGTAGGTACTAGATAACCAGTGGAGGATACCTTCTAGGGTAGTTACATTGTTCCCTGGGGGAATATACATGACAATATGTATGCATTTATTTTTATTAATTTGAAATTTGGTAGAAGGAATCTCTGCGTTATTAACTTGGGGTGGTTGTATGGAGTCCATAGTGTCATTAAGATTAGATTTATAGAGTACAGGTACCTCACCTCCCTTCCTGGTAGTACAGTCTAGCCTAAATATGTTATACCCAGGTGGTGATACCTCATTGTCTGAAGTTGATGGTTTTAGCCAGGTTTCAGTTAGACAGAGTATGTGAGGGGAGTGAACGGCTAAGAGGGCATGCAGGTCATGTACCCTGTTATTTAAGCTTCTGATGTTTAGGCGACAGGCCAGGAGGGAGTTGGGGGGCTTATTTATTGATAGTCCTGGTGGGCAACTTGCCCTCTACTCCTTGGAGCACACTTAACCACTTTGGTGACTCCTCTGAGTTACACTTTGCTGTTTCCCAAGGGGAAGCATACCTCCACAAACTGAGTTAGTTTTGACTGCCATTGTGAGATGCAGTGTGACAGCATGGGTTCAGCAGGCTTGAATGCCATTAGGTAATGCCCAATGCTCCCAGGATGGGTCAGCCGTCAGATGCTAGTCATCTCCATCCTCCTGCAGGCACCCAAAACACTATTCAAACTTGGATTTCTTACGGCATAGTCAAGGCTTTATTTCTCTACTCCTCAGAGTTGGTTCGACACACTGCACTGTTGATCCTTGGGACTAGTGGGAACATTCATATCATGCTGAGTATAAAGGAAAAAGGTAAGATGGAAATACTGATTCCCTCTTAGAAGTGTGGGGAGGCACCAACCATAACAGTGCACATGCTCTGTACATCAGTCATTTTGAGATTAACATTACAAAGTACTCTTCTTCTACAGATGTAAACCAGGAATGACCCAGTTTTGTCCCAGGTGTAAAAGGGTAGCCTAAAGGTGACAAATATCAATACTTTGAATGTGTGCCAGGAAGGAGCAGCTATCTGTTTGTGTTCCCAGGATGTGATTCCAAATATGATTAAACTTAAAAAAGTACCAAATGCAGTTTATGAGAGGAACCTGTGCTATCAAATGAAATCCATGGCTGAAGTTGTGTGTGTTGGTCTAGTACTTTCAGATAAAGAAAAATGTAGTCAAACGTCTGCAATGGAAATCGGGTGATTCAAAATTCACTACCAGCATCCCTGGGAATAGCCATTGTGCCATAGCAATGCATTCAGTGAAGTTACAAGGATTTCCATGGGCTCATTGCTTCTATCTACTGAGCACAATAGTTTAAAAATGACCTAAGGTACTCTATGTGCTAGCAACAAAATCTCACGGGACAATATGAGTACTGAAGAAAATGCTCATATGAAATACAGTCATGTTAAACAGGCAGCTTGTCCCAAGTTGTCCCATTGATGATTTTCATTCATTTGTGCTAGCTGTAGCTTTTTCCCTGTGCTTAATACCAACCCTACACTTTATCTTCTGAAAAACTTTTTTCCCTGTTCAGACAGAATATGTTTGATGGTAGTGTTAGGATGTTTTTTTCTCTTTTATAGGTTCATAAGTGAATATTAGGCTAACTGTCATTAAAAGTCATTATAATCCTAGCTAACAATTCAAGGTTAGACTCAAACCCTGTAACTTGTGTCTATGAGGTGAAGATCTTGATGTCTGACTGATCATAAATTGTGACTACTTGCCTTTTTGGGATGAGTTTTCTTTGGGGAATTTTGAGTGGTTTATGCCTGTTTTAATAAGGTTAGGTTTGGGGAATTCTGTTTTTTGGATATGGCAGGTTTTGGTAATTATTTTTCATTTTTTCCCCATTTTCAAAGTTGTGTGTGTGTGTGTGTGTGTGTGTGTGTGTATATACACACATATATATATATATATATATATATATATATATATATATATAGTATACATATATATATATATATATATATATATATGGTTCCCATTCAGAAGCCTGAAACATCATAAGCCTGAAAATCAAAATCCTGAAACCAAAAGCCTGAAAATTCAGAATCCTGAAAACTCAAAATCCTGAAAGACCAAAATCCTGAAACCACAAATAATGCTAATATGTCACTATAAAGACACTAATATCTACCAACTGACCCTGACCCTAACCCTAACCCTAAGGTCCGTCACTATCGCACACTCACCTGACCCGCGCCCTAACCCTAACTCACTTAAACCGCCCCTAACCCCAATATTTGTCACTATTGCATACATGCCTAACTTGCGCCCTAACCCTAACTCACTTAAACCGCCCCTAACCCTAAAATAAAACCAACCGCACACTTACCTGACCCCAACGCATGACCTAACACCACAGGGCTAACAATAGCAAAGCCACAATGACATCAGTATGTCTATTTTGTGTTTTCAGGATTTTGAGTTTCAGGATTTTGGTCTTTCAGGATTTTGGGCTTTCAGGATTTTGAGTTTTCAGGATTCTGAATTTTCAGGCTTTTGGTTTCAGGATTTTGATTTTCAGGCTTATGATGTTTCAGGCTTCTGAATGGGAACCATATATATAGATACATACATATATATATATATATATATATATATATATATATATATATATATATATATATATATATATATATGTATATAATATATACATATATGTATGTGTATGTGTATGTATATATATATATATATATATATATATATATATATATATATATATATGTTTACTGTATACATATATATTATAGACACACACACACACAGGCATGTGTATATAGATTCAATTTGGAACCTCGAGATACTGAAATGTAAAATTTCAGTATCTCGAGACCACAAGAGTGAACTGCAAAACAACGAAATTCCAAAACAAAGACATCTAAAACATTGAAAACTACAAACGAAAAAGTATACCCAACCATCCCCCCACATAAACACGCAAAAACATAAAATAAAAACACATAGCACTACAATACTTTAAACAGGAGAGAAAGCTCCCCTGCACCCCCCACATCCCCACTAATTATATATACCAACTCCGAGGTCGCACTAAAACAAAAAAATGAGCAAACCTGATATAAAGTGCCCTACTCCCCCATTGCACACTCTTATCCTATCTCACGAGAAACATGCATAGTACACATATACAAAACACACCATCAACACGTACATACATACCCTACCTGACTTCAAAAACTTCCCAAAAAACTACACCAAACCACATTTCTACACAAAACCGTAACAAACCACAAACCTACCTGAATAACCAGACACAACCACGTCAGCCGCCATCTTTCCTACCCAAACACCACTACATATTGTGACAGCATACTAGAAAGGATGGAAAAGACTACTCCTACTACTGATTCGACAAATAGCATATTCGACAATATACGATTTCAAGCAACTGCACTATTGCTCTTATGGTCTCGAGATGCTGAAATTCGACATTTCAATATCTCGAGCTTCCAAAATGAATCCGTGTATATATATTTTATAAAATCAAATCCCCAGAATGTCAAATCACATTTTATCGAGACAAATGCTTTGAAGTTGCAGAACAGCAAAACTCCACATCATCGAACCTCATATCATCGAAATGAAGGTACTTCCTATTTTTTTGTAGCAATAGTAGTGAACCGAACTGAGATGCTGTACATGTACAGTTGAGTGGGTGTGTCTCTGGTAGATGTGGGCATGCCATGGGTGTATGCTCTTGTTTACAATGTAGTGCAGTCTTGAAGTTGGTATATTTAATTTGCAGGGGGTATGGGGGGGTGCAAAAATGTAGGATGGGATAATGTAGGTTTCTGGAGTTTTGGGTATTAGGTATGTTGTAGATGAAGTTTGTATAGTTTTGTGTTTTAGTCTGGGGGTGTGTTCGAGGAAGTGTGGTTCAATGATGTGGAGTCAAGAAAACAGACGTCAGTGTTATTGCCAGACAGATGTCTGATCAGATCATTAACCAGAAGACACATGGATGACTGCATTTTTCATAAGCAGATGCTGACCAGTCTTGCTGGGTGATGATAGAGCAGACTTCTGACCACACCCAGTCACAAATAGAGATGACAGACCATATTTACATTTTAAGAAGGCTGACAAACCATTTTTTCTCAAAGACAAATGTCAGTTGCGATGATTAACCAGCCTGTGAGGGATGAATAATGCTATGTAATGCCAGTGCTAACTCTGGGTGTGTATGGCACAGTATCCACAACACAATATTCCCCATAGGAATTTGTCCAGGTCATGGGTGCAAGTCCAGTGGAACTAGAGAGACACAGTCTACAGTTAGTTGTAGGAATCTTTACCAATTAACAGTTATTTGTCAAACCATCAATCTCAATATATAAATGTACAGATGTCTAATCAGGATTTTGCTGAATAAAGGTCTATTATGCTGGATATGCACAGGTGGAGAAGTGAGAAGGTTCATTGGGTTATTTGGAAAGAAGCAGCATTGTGTGAAATGCAACATAACAGCATCACATGATTCTTTAAACTTTTTTAGTTTCATGGTATGGGGCTAGAGATGCTCTACCAATTTTAAGCAGAATAAAATAAATAATTACTTTTGCATTTAAATGTAAACAATTTTAGATGCATAGCTAACCACGTTAGACCCATGCCATAAACTATGAGAGTTTAGAAGACCTCCTGCTTGCATTATGTAGTACTTCCCACAATGCTACACATTTATGAATGCCCGTTCAGTTTGTTTGTTTGTTGGAATGAGTACTGCACTTTTCTTCAAAGGCTATTTTTTGGTACATTTTAACTGTTCAGAGTTGAATTAAACAATATATGAATTCAGTTCAAAATACAGTTTGAATAAATTGCTTTAATATTGCTGCACACTCAAGTGTGCTAGCCTACACTGCACTTGAATTGTTTTTAGTGCTGTTTTAGCTGCTTTTCTGTAACAAAAAAAAAAATAAAATAATAATTCTAAGCTTGTTACTGCCTTTCCTGTGACTAGTCTAGTCCAGTTACACATTTGCTGTATCCAGGACTGTTTGTAAGCCTCTGAGCCCCCCAAGCCTTTCTGTGTTGGAAGGAAGCCTTCTAGCATATCAGTGGGAGTGGTAAGCACTAGTTAGCTAATCTACCACAAGAGTGTTTTCTGGCCCAGAAATTGTAGTTTATTGGTTGTTTGGGCAGTTTTTCTATCTCTTTCAAATTTCTGGTGTAAAAGCCCGCATTTATGCTTGTTTCCCGCCTTTCCTGTAGCTAGTGTAGTCCAGTTACAATTTTGCTGTATTCAGGACTGTTTGTAAGCTTCTGAGCCCTCCCCCACCCCCCACCAAGCCTTTCTGTGTTGAAGGAAGCCTTCTAGCTCATCAGTGGGAGTGGTAGCACTAGGTAGCCTATCTACCACAAGAGGAGTGGTTTCTGGCCCAGAAACTGTAGTTTATAGGCCGTTTGAGCACTTTTTCCATCTCCTTCAACTTTCTGGTTTAAAAGCCCTTATTTGGGATTGTTTCCCACCTTTCCTATAACTAATCTCGTCCAGATGCATATTTGCTATATCCATGACTGTTTGTGAGCTTTTGAACCCCCCCCCCCAAGCCTCTCTGTGTCAGAGGGAAACCTTTTAGCTTGTCAGTGGGAGTGATAAGCACTAGGTAGCCTATCTACCACAAGAGGAGTGGTTTCTGGCCCAGACATTGTAGTTTATTGGCCATTTGAGCAGTTTTTTCCATCTCCTTCAACTTTCTGGTCTAAAAGCACACGTTTGCGCTTTTCCCGCCTTTCCTGTAACTAGTCTAGTCCAGATACAGATTTGCTATATCCAGGACTGTCTGTAAGCGCCTGAGCCCCCAAGCCTTTCTGTGCTGGATGGAAGCCTTCTAGCTTATCAGTGGGAGTGGTAAGCACTGGGTAGCCTATCTACCACATGAGGAGTGGTTTCCAGTCCAGAATTTGTAGTTTATTGGCCGTTTGGGCAGTTTTTCCATCTCTTTTAACTTTCTGGTTTAAAAAAACAAGTTGCGCTTGTTTTCTGCCTTTCCTGTAACTAGTCTAGTCCAGTCCAGAAACAGATTTGCTGTATCCGGGACTGTTTGTAAGTTTCTGAGAGGTGCCAAAATCTGCTCTTCAAATTTTCCCTTAGATCTGCTAGTTCTCTCCTCTCTTGCACTTTTACTAGCTTATTAGTCTAGCACTTTACCATACCAGACTTCTTGTAGCAATTATTGTAGCACACAAAAGTGCTACCAGCACTAAACATTCTACAAGGAAACAACTCCAGTACTTATTATAAATGCCCACCCCTCCAGGCATGTCTAAAGGTCAGATCCCTGTGCTTTCTCCTGTTAACCTGGTGAACTTGGGCATCCCGAGGCAATGTAGCAACTGTCTCATGTACACTGACAACCCTCTCCTCTTACCGGGTCTACTTCACGATGTCGAAAGCCGACATTATCGGAGCTGATATTGTCGGCACCACAACATCGAAAGCGTAGAACATTGTGCAGGTAAACGGAAATCTCCGTAGGGGTAGATTTCCATTTACCTCAATGTAGTGCGGTCTCGGAGTTGGAATATTTAAGTGGGGGTGTGTGGGGGTACAGCCACCCACGTGAGAGGTGCAGGGGAGCTTGCCCCCTGCCTATGCTAGTTAGTTTTTATTTTTGTTTGTTTTTTTTTTTTTTAAATGTTATTCGATGTTTTACTACATTGATCACTAGAGGTCGACCTTTAGTGATTCGATGTAGAAGGTTTCTATAACGTGATATAGATGCCTCTTACCTCCCAACACTCAGACTTCCAAGAGATGCACTTATATTTCCAAATTGGAAGCCATACACTCTCAGGCCAAGACCAGAAAAGTTGGTCAAGAGGAGAAGGTCAACACTTGCACCACACCACATAGAACACACAGTACTCCAGAACACACACCAGCACTGCTGTCACATAAAAACACAAACCACACACCCACCTTTGCAGAGGCTCTCAATAAAAATCTACCCAAACAGCAGAGACCTCCAAGGTAGAAACACACTCGACCACCACAACACAACACTAATCACGAGACACATAACTCTCCTAAACAGTCACCGAAAGACCCTAAGGCAAAACAGCATACCCAGCACACTAATCACAGGTGATTCAATAGAGAGGCACATTGGTGCCCCACTCATTAGGTTGAATAAGGAGAAATTAAAAGTCAGCTGCCTGTCAAGTGCCAGGATCTGCCATATAACACATGCACTCAGGTCCCTCAACAACAGGTACAAATATGACTCTGTCATTGTACATGTGGTTGTGAAAGACCTGAGATTTACCTCCCTGGACTACATGAAAAGAGACATGAAGGAGCTCTCGTATTATGTAGCCCAGGTGGTTACGACCCTAGCCCTGAGCAGCATCCTACCATCACCCAGAATTATACCACAGTACAAGCAGAAAATGATTGATTTCAATAATTGGCTAAGTTTCTGGTGTCATTCTAAGGGGATCTATATCTGTCTGCCTGGGATGACAAGATTGACAGACGTCAATGCTTTGTTAGAGATGGCCTGCATCTGTCACCCCTGGGCTTCCCGATACTGGCTAAGGCTCTTGCCACCCCTATAGTGTCTTTTTAGGGAGTGTTCCAAAGACCAAATTACCACCATAATAGCTACAAACAAAAGCAATCTGAGGGTCATGTTGCTCAATGCTAGAAGTCTAACTCTCAAATCGCACTCACTCAAAGCACTCCTTAAAATGGAGAACATCAACATTTGTGCTGTAACAGAGACCTGGTTCAAGGCAGCAGAAAGCACCCCTGTACTACCAGGCTATAACTCATTCCACATCTTTCAGCCCCAGAACTTGGACCAAAGCTCCAAAGGTGGTGGTGTTTCCATATTCATAAAGGATGTGCACACCTCCAGACTTGTAGCCCAACATAATGCATCAGAGATACTTCAGGTGCAGCTAACATTGGGTAAGACTGCAATTCAGGTTGTAGCCTGTTATAGGTCTCCAACCATGTCCCAAGGCACTCACTCCATGTTCCTAAGCACCCTGGAGAATATTAGTGTCCAACCTAACACACTCATACTGGATGACTTCAACTACCTCTCCATTAAGTGAGAAAACTACTCATGTACCAATACACTTGCCCAGCATTTCCTGGAATTCATTAATTCCTATGCCCTGGATCAGCTCATTCTTACCCCCACTAGAGGTAGCAACATTCTTGACCTGGTCATTACTAACATGGGCGACCGTTGCTCTACACCAGTAGTCAACTCCTCCCTGGTTAGATCCGACCACAAACTAATCACCTTGGAAATCCACAGGCCTCCCACCCCCCCCACCACCCCGCAAAGGTAACCGCCATGAAAAGCTTCTCCAAAGCTAACTTTGGGCTCCTAAGAACAGAGGTGGCTAACTTCAAGACACCCATGCAAATGGAGAATAGTTGCATGACAGCCAAATCATACACCAATGCACTGTACGAACACGTACACAAATGCATGGATCTCGCCATACCCAATAGAACCAAGATGTTCTCCTCCAAAAAAAGGAAGCCAATCTGGTGGTCCCCTGCCATAAACAAACTCTACAACAGAAGGAGGAAACAGATGCGGAATAAGGTGAAGTCCCAAGACTGGAAAAACTCCCTTATCAGCCTCAACAAAAAGTTGAGATCCCTCACTAAATCATCTAAAGCTAGCTATGAAAGGGCAACCACAAGGCCTTCTATAGTTATGTAAAGAACCTCCACTTCAAACCTCAGATTTGCTCTGAGTTACTGCACAATGGTACGTCCTATACCGAGCCAACAGATATTGTCAATATACTGGCCGACAGATTCATTGCCAACTCCCACCCCCCCATAGGACCAATCACAATACTAGTAGATTGCCAGGCACCCAGTATTACTGCGGCACAGGTTAAAACAGCATTGTCCAAGGCCAAGAATACAGTTTATATGGGACCTGACTATATCCCTGGCTGTGTTCTACATGAACTACAGAGTGAATTGGCACCTCGCCTATGTTCCTTGTTCAATTTCAGCCTCATCTCAGGCTTTGTCCCTACTGAATGGCGCACTGCTATAGTCATCCCTCTCTACAAAGGAGAAGTGACTACAGACCACAGGAACTATCACCCCATTAGTCTGACAAGTCTGATATGCAAAGCTATGGAACACAGCATTCTGGACCTTATAAACAAGGATATAGGGAATCTCCAAACTCTGGATCCCACACAGTTTGGTTTTGTGAAGGGTAGATCATGCTTTCTCAGCTTGGTCAACTTCTTGAGTCAGGCACCAGAGCTGTGGATGAAGGCAAGGTGGGTCATACAGCCTACCTTGATCTGGCCAAGGCCTTTGATACCATTCTGCACTCAGGAATCATAGAAAAACTCACTAAGCTAGGCATAAACCCCTATATCACTAGGTGGGTTGCAAACTGGCTGACAGATAGAACCCACAGTGTGAAAGTAGCTGACTCCAAGTTAGACTGTTGACCAGTCATGAGTGGAGTCCCACAGGGATTGGTCCTGGGTCCTCTCCTGTTTGGTATCTACTTCTCAGAAGTCCAGTCCAACATGAAGGGTATCTGGCTGACAAAGATCACAGATGATTGCAAGTTGGGAACCATTATTAATTCCCCAAGTGATGTTGACATCCTAGAGAAAGGCCTCATTGAGACCAACAACTGGTGTCAGAACCATGGCCTTAAGCTCAATGTCAAAAAATGTGTCATCATCCCCTTTGGGAAAAACCTAGTTCCCATGAACTACCACATTGATGGTAGTCCACTGAACACAGAAGGCATTATAAGAGATCTGGGAACACAGGTTCTCAGCAACCTCTATTTTGACCACTACACTGCCACTGTGGTCAGAACGCCCTTCTATGTGGCACATCTCATTAATAAGGGTTTTGCATCCAGGAAGAAAGAGGTCATTGTCTCTCTCTACTCTTCCCTCATTATGCCAATCATCGAGTACAATGCCCCATTTGGCATGTACCTCATTAGACACCTGCAACAACTGGAGAGGCCACAAAAGTACCTCACAAAGTGGATCCCAGGCCTTAAACACTTGTCCTATATGGACAGACTCAAAAAACTCCAACTATTTTCTGTCTCATATCTCCTACTTAGAGGCAATCTCTGCTTGACTTATAAAGCCATGTCTGACCCATCTCTGTTAGAAATGCTACATCTAAAGAAATCCCAATCCCCTCCGCACCACATGCTCCAGAGACCTCAACCTCATTACCACAATCAACAGAACGTTCTGAACAGACAGGTTCATAACATACAGACTGCACATGCTATGGAATAGACTTCCCATACATGTCAATTAGAGCACCTCACTGGCCCTCTTCAAAAGAAATCTTGATGAGTGGAAATTCACCCCGGGGATCACTCCAGTGGCTCTACTCGACAAAGGCACTGGAAACTAAGGTCGGGTGGCACGACGCCAGTGTAATCCTATGGGCTAGGCTTGTAAAGGCTCCAGGGCCATTAGCCTAGTACACATCTATGAACCTATGCGCTGTCAGTCAGAATGTGTATATTTCAGCATGAATTGGGGAGGTTGGAGGCAAGAACTAGGTGCCCTTGACATGTAATTTATTTCTATTAATTGGTTTAACAGAATATCAATTCTTACAATACCATAATTCTTAAAATAGAAGTTTTACAAGAATATTGAGAGAGAGAGACTCTCCTTGAATCCTTTACAAAAATTATTCAAAAAGATAAATCTGAAGGGGTTTTGCAGTCTACATTTGTGTTTGATGAAGTCTGCAAATTTTATTCAATTGAATTTTTTTGAGTTCCTCCATGTAGTAAATACATATTATTGCTTATACTCATATGCTTGCCCAGAAGATGAAGTAATATATTCTAATATAATAATAATAATAATAATAATAATAATAATAATAATAATATAATAATAATATAATATATATAATAATAATAATATAATATAATAATAATAATATAATAATATAATAATAATATAATATAATATATAATATATAATATATAATATATAATATATAATATATAATATAATATAATATAATAATAATAATATATAATATTCTGCTGGGACCTGAAATCACTGGGGTTTAAGGACAGTGGTACATAAAAACAATCATGTCCATCTCAACTAGATAATTAGTGATCATGAATAAAACTCAACCCTAAAGACAGCCAGTCCCAGCAGGATATTTAATGCCCTATGAAAGGTGAAATAGAAATGTAGAATTCAGTGACTACTCATGTTGTTTCGTTGTTTAGGCTCAGTTTTAAAGACGAAGGCATTTTAGGTGTAAACATCTGCATCTGCATAGGATTCAGATGCACTTGCCCATCCTATCATAGTACACTGTAAGTAAAGAAGCCTTGAAAGGCACTAGTGACTCTTACATGTTGATTAATGTTATATACCCATGTGGGCTTAGGACTTGTACACAACACATTATTTTTCAGTGTTGTATATAAATGTGGATGAACACAGCTTTTCTCTTCATTCACTTGTTTGTTTTTTTTTTTTCTTTCTTACTGTTTTAAGCTGTTCTTTTATTACAGAAGGTAGGTTTCTTCTCCCAACCTTTAGCGTATGCTTTTACCTTTGAAATTACATCCGTGGTTAGGTGTTGTTTTTAACAGCTTACTTTTCATTCGCATTTTTCTCATTTTTATCAGTGTGCATAGAAGCTTGCATATATTTTTTCTGATTAAGCACTTAAGCATATAGTTTGGCTGTTAGCATTAACAGAACTTACTGTTTAAATGTTGTTGTTGTTGTTGTTGTCTTTCAGCTTTTCCCGGTTAGGGGTCGCCACAGCGAAACTCCAGTCCGCTAATGATTGGCAGTTGGTTTTTATGATGTGGAGTTGTCAGCCTGACACCCAACCTTCAACGAAGGGACGCCCATTCAACGCATGTCTTTCGAATGCCCACTCGACCGTGGGGAGGACATGCAGACTCCACACAAAAGGCACTCCCAACCCAAACCAAGAATCAAATGGGAGAACCTCTTGCTGTAAGGCAACAATGCCACCGCTGCATTAATTAATATTTTTACTCTACTGTTGTTATTGTTTTCCTATGGCCAGATCATCTGAGTATATGCATACGGATTTAGAGTAATTCACCAATTAAACAATCTCTAAAGAAAGAAATAGGCTGCTGTGCCATCATTATAATTCAGACTGGTGTATCATTGATACTTCTGACAGGTATAGTATCGATACGTCTGAACGGTGTATTATCATTATATATCATACTCGTGTACCATCGTTATACATATGGCTAACATTTGAATAAGGCAGTGATTTCAACAAGAGCTCAGATGTAAATCTCAGTCAGTGGTGCATTCACAAATTAACCTGATCAAGTAGCAATCATTTTAACAGTCAGAGGCAAAATTTTAAAACGCAGTTTTAGAGTGTTTTATGTTTTAAATTAATACTCCATGCCTGCACAGTTCAAGTTATACCATCGTTTTCTGGATGACATTTTTGTAATTTGGGATGGACTCAATGAAATGCTCACCTCCTTTATTGACTACTTGAATTCCACCACAAGTTTTTTAGAGTTTACATATAAATTTGACCCTATCAGGATTGATTACTTAGACACGGGGTTGGAAAAATTTGAAGGACAGTTGAAATCCAGAATAGACTGAAAAGACACATTTAGTAACTCATACCTCCCATACATTAGTGCACACCCCTGGAAACAGAAAAGGAGTATAGTAAAAGGTCAGATGGTTAGGGCCACCAGAATGACCTTAGAGAAAAATGATTTCCTAAGTGAAATAGAATTAATATCTATTTTTTTAGGGCTAGGGGCTATCCGGACAATTTAGTAGTAAATGTGGCCACGGAAGTTGTAAAGGGGTGGGGTGTTAAATACACCCCCTTGTTAGGAGACATTCAGTACAGCCCCGAGGGCCACCCGGATACAGAACAAGGTTTTGGAAGGGCATTAGTGATCCAATATAATAACATCTCAAAGGAAATCAAGAGTTTAATAGAGAAAAATTGGAAAATGCTAAAATTCAATCGAGATATTGCACATAAACTGGGTGAGGCCCCTCATTTTGTCTTTAAAACAGGGATTAACCTAAAAAAAATTTTGAGAAAAATAAAGACATAAGGAATCAGGGAGGTAATGGGACAAAAATGTGTGGGAGATGTGGATACTGTAGATATATTATAGACAAGGAGCAAATAGTATTGAATAATAGTATGAAAGTGTTATTAAGTTTAGGAAGGGCAGTTGTATGACTAAAGGTATAGTTTACCTGACTCTATGTAAAGATTGTCCTAGGTTTTACGTTGGAAAATCAGAGAGGACATTAAGTGAACATAACTGCGGTGGTGGTGCTTCGGTAGCGTTGTCGCCTCATAGCAAGACATCCTGTTCGATTCTCAGCTAGATCGTCTTTGGTGTGGAGGCATACGTGAATAGAGCGTGCCTTCGTTGAAGGTTGTGCGTCAGGGCTGGTAACCCGGTATGTAAAAATCCACTACCAATCACTAGCGGACCGGAATTCCGATGTGGCGACCCCTAACTGGGAAAAGCCGAAAGACACAAACAAATATATGAACACACATATAATATCAGAAAGAAAAATTTAAACAGGGCACTTTATAGACACCTTCATGTTGAAAATGGCCATACAGGTTTTTTTTTTTTTAATTTTAGAGCAAGTTCTACTGGACCCTAGTGGGGTAGACTGGGAAAATTGGTTGAACTGTAGGGAAACATACTGGCAGTTAAAATTAAATGCAACCAACCCCCGCCCCCAGGTCTCAATGACCATATATCTTTAAAACCATATCTGGTCAAAAAAAGCAAAGAAAGTATAGATTTAAAGATCAATATAGTGGAATAGGTGGTTGATTTGTAACTTTTGTTTCACATAGATATATGTTAAGGTTTACATGCACTGTACTTTATTTTGAGTGAAAGTTGGATTTGAAATCATTTGATTTATGAAATGTATAAAGTATGTGCTGTACATAATGAAATGCACAAAACTATTGTTGCTGATGTTGATGTACCTTTAAAAACTTTAAAAATGTTTAGCGCCTCTTTAGGGGGTAAAGGGTATTTAAAATGAAAGAATTTTAGCTGATTTTATTCACTTGATAAAGCCTTGCACTATAGCGGGTGAAAGCTCTTGTGTATTAAGTTGTGTATTAAGTCTTGTTATATTAAATTAATTTCTAGCTGCTATCAGTGTGCCTAGACTGTTTTTCTTTTTATTTGTCGTTTCTGGCATCTACGGTCTCCATCCTACATTGGGTATGTAGAATTATGCCGATTTGAATTATCGGCATGTTGTTCAACATACTGACTTGATCAGTGTTCTGTGTTTCGTCATGCTGGTCGGTATTTTGGATGTTTTTTATTTTAGTCGCCGCTCATATGCTAGTAAACTATGTATCTCTCCTCCGACAAACCTAAATTGCTCCACATGCCAATTAAGGACAATAGAGCCATGGAAAAGTGGGGAAAGAATGTTTATACCTCGTCTAGTCTGGCTTTCAGGGCTATTAACTATCAGACCCAGATGATCAAATATTTGTTGTCTATCCTCAACAGTTTGAACTAGGTAGTGGTGGATTCCCAGGGCTCAGAGTCCAAACAACAAACTCTGCCTTTTGCTAACCAGGCCACTCAGGTGGCCAGACACAGTATAAAATGTAGCTATGATGCTGTGGAGGCCTCTTCCAGAGCAGCGTCTACTGGTACTGTTATCTCCAAGCATGCATGGTTGTGCAACCAACCTTTGCCAGAGGATTTCAAAGCCAAGATCATTGATTCACCCTCTGACAAGAATGTTTTGTACGACCAGCTGGCAGTTCACTTATTTAAAGCTTTACAAGAACAAGGCAAAACTATGAAAAACTGCAGACAGAGTCTGCTTACCTCTCTATCCAGATACCAGAAGAATTATCCTGCCAAGTAAACTTCTTTCAGTAAAAGAGAATCTAGACCACTTCAGAACACAGAAAGGTGGCCAGGAAGAAATTTCCAGTGTAAACTCAGAGAGACTACAGAGCTGAGAAGTCTCCTTTCTCAATGTCTTCCAGGCCACCCCCTAAGTTTTGCCCTGCCCAATCCAAAAGAATAGCTCAGCCCATTATAAATTTGGGAAAAGATTGTCATGAACCAGTGGGTCCTCTCTATCATAAAATGGGTTATGGAATGTCTTGGAAGTAACTTCCTCCCTTTAATGGTATCACCCCCAACTAATTGCAGCTTCTTCTGCCTAGCCTATGGTTTCTCCTGGCAGCCTGGTTGATATGGGCGTTCTGAGACAATGTAGCAACTTCCTCATGTACATGGACAACCATCTACTACTATCACGTAGGGACATCATTTGTGAGAGATGAAATTACATTAAGAACCTAGAGTCTATGCTGTCTTCCTCACAGGCCAGTATATCTGGCACTGAGAAGGTTGTTAAAATAATCACTACATCTCAAACACCCCCCACAACTACATAGCTCACACCCACATATGCTGAGGTTTTCAACAAAAACAAACCCAAACAAAGAAGAGCTCAGAGGCAAAATTACAAGTGAACGCCACAACCCTCCACACCACATACCATGCACAGTCCACACACCTGTGTCTCGCAACCACTAACCATAAACCCAACATATTAGTCATAGGAGACTCCATTGTGAGACACACAGATGTGCCTCTCACCAGGCTGGATAAGGGGAAAGTCACGGTTAGTTGTTTGTCATGTGCCAGAATCCACCATATCACACACTCAAGTCTCTCAACAAAAGGTACTGTTATGACTCTGTCATAGTCCATGTTGGTGTGAATGACTTGAGATGTACCTCCCTGGACTATATGAAGAGAGACATGATTGAGCTTCCTGAATATGTGTCCCAGCCAGGTATGTCCCTAGCCTTAAGCAGCATTCTACCATCACCCAGAACGATGCCTCAATACAAACAGAAAATGATTGGCTTTAACAATTGGCTTAGTATCTGGTGTCATTCCAGGGGGATCCAGTACCTAACAGCCTGGGAAGATATGATCAACAGACCATGATGCTTTGCTAGAGATGGCCTCTTTCTGTCTCACTTGGGCTTCAGGCTTCTGGCAAAGGCCTTTGCCTCCCCCATAGTGCCATTTTTAGGAAAAGTCATGAAGTTGATACTAACAACATAACAATTTCAACAAAACCCAAATTAAAGATCATGCTGCTGAATGCTAGGAGTCTAAACATGAAACTGCAGTCATTACAAGTATTCTTAACCCTGGAAGATGCTGACATTTGTGCAGTCACAGAAACCTGGTTCAAAGCTGTGGAGCGCACCCAGGCCTTACCTGGTTACTCATCCTATCATACATTCAGACCCTTAACTGTGGGCAGCAAAGCCAAAGGAGGTGGTTTCAATAAATATTAAAGACACGCACACCTCCAGGCTGGTCAAACAGTATGACACACAGGAGACACTCCAGGTGCAGTTAACCATTGACAAGACCCCTTTTCAAATCATAGCTAGCTATAGGCCCCCAAATTTGACTGAAGATGACCACTCCCACCTATATGGACCTCTTTGAATCTATCAAGATTCAACCATTTACCCTGATCCTGATTGACTTTAACTACCCACCTGTACATTGGAAAAACTGTTCATGCCAGAACACAAATGCCCAGAGATTTCTTGATTTTTATCAGTGCAAATGCCTTGAAACAGCTAGTCAATACCCTCACAAGAGTTGATAATATCTTGGACTTGGTATTAACCAACATGAGTAACCAATGCAGCACCCCTACAGTATCATCCTCCCTGGTAAAATCCTGCCATAAAGCGATCACTTTCAAAGTCACCATCTCCCCTGACCACAAACAAAAAAACTTCTCCAGAGCTGATTACAACCTCCTGAGGGATGGTATAAACAGCTTCGCAGCCCCCTCCCCATCTGTAGGAACTGGCACCAATGTTCAAATCTACACCAAAGTACTATATGAGCATTTATATAGATGCATGGAATCAGAAATACCCAACAGGACAAAATTATCCTCTGCAAGGAAGAGAAAACCTGTCTGGTGGACATCTGCAATAAATAAACTATATAAGAAAAAGAAAAAAACTTGTTGTCCAGGACCAAGAAAGAGCAGGTGCCCAATTGGAAGCAATCTCTCATTAGCCTGAACAAGCAAATAAAGAGCAGTAGTGAAATCCTCTAAAGCCAACTTTGAGTCCAAATTGGCTACATCTACTAGAGACAATCATAAGGCATTCTTCACATATGTCCGCAATCTCAAAGGAAGCACCCAGATCTGTTCAGAACTAGTGGTCAAGGACACCACATGCACAAATGCTGTAGACATAGCCAACATACTGGCTGACAGATTCAGCAAAAACTTCACCCTCTATCCCCCATTAGTAAATCAGGACATCCCCAGTACCTGCCCCCCTCCCATTATCTCTAGGGAACAGGTCATCACTGCCCTTTCAAAGGCAAAAAATACAGCCTCCATGAGACCAGATAACATCCCAGGCTACATCCTACATGAACTCAGGCATGAACTTGCAGCACCATTAGGCACTCTATTCAACCAAAATCCTGAGCACCAGCTTTGTCCCAGCTGAATGGAGAACAGCCACTGTCATCCCTTTACACAAAGGCGGAGTGTCCACCAATCTGGGAAATTATAGACCCATCAGCCTAACTAGCCTGATCTGCAAAGCCATGGAACAAATTATCATGGACCTCATTAACAGGGGCATTGGTAACCTCCAAACACTTGACTCCACACAGTTTGGCTTTGTCAGGGGGAGGTCATGTCTGTTAAATCTGGTCGACTTCTTTGAGACAGTCACCAAAGCTATGGATGAGGGGAAGACAGTGCACACTGCCTACCTTGACCTGGCCAAAGCCTTCGACACTATTCCCCACTTGGCATAATAGGAAACTCTCTCAACTATGAATCAATCCATATGTTACCAGATGGGTAGCAAATCTGCTCACTGATGGAACCCACCTAATCAAAATAGAGGAAGCCACATCAAGCAGTAGATCCATAACGAGTGGTGTGCTCCCAGGGATTGGTCTTGGGTCCTCTGTTATTCGGGATATACTTCTCTGAGGGGCATGCCAAAAATAGTAGGCTATGGCTGACCCAGTTTGCAGATGACTGCAAGCTGAGCATGGTCATCAATTCCCCAAGTGATGTGGATGACCTCCAAGGGGGTCTCACCCAAACAAATGACTGGTGCCAGAAACATGTCCCCACATATTATCACTTTAATAACAATGTCCTAAGCACACAATCAGTCATGAGGGATTTGGGTGCCCAGGTTGATAGTAACCTGACTTTTGACCACAATGTTGCTTCCGTTGTATGGAAAGCTTTCTATATGGCTCACCTCATAAGTAAGGGTATCTCATCCAGGGACAAGGAGGTCATAAAATCCCTGTATTCTTCCCTTATAAGGGCAGTTATTAAGTACAGTGCCCCCTTTGGCATGCACCTCGTAAAGCACATGCAGCAGCTGGAGAGACCACAGAGTTTCTTCACCAGGAGAATCCAAGACCTCAAACATCTACCCTATACAGATAGCCTAAAAGCCCTGTCCCTCTACTCTGTTTCATACAGACTCCTCAGAGGTGACCTTTGTCTGGCATACAAAGCAATCTCAGACCCCGTCTTGATGGGACTGCTGCATATCCGCAAGTCAAGCTCCACTCGAGTAACTCGCACAAGCGACCGCAACTTGGTCTATGACATCAACAGGACTTATTGGTGGGACAGATATGTATCTCAGAGATTCCCCCATCTGTAGAATAGACTCCCTCTCCATGTCAAGCTGAGTACCTCATTATCCTTTTTAAAGTGCAACCTGGATAACTGGATGGGAAACAGAAAATACACCCCTGGATTCCACCTGGACAGGGGCTTTGGGTGCTGACTTGTCTAAACATGGACTAAACTCTTGCCTGGGCTCATAACAGCCTCAGGGCCAATAGCCTAGTAACTTCCTATGATCCTATCCTCAGGAACTACAGGCCCAAGGCACAACAGAACCAGTGCCTGACACATTTGTAGGAAGGGGTTTTTACTTCAGACTGTGTCCAGTTCCAAGAAAAAAAAGACAACAGAGACCCATACTAGATCTCTCTTTACTAAACACCTTCCTAAACATGACAACTTTCAAAACACTCTCCCTCCACACCCTGTTGTCTTTTATTCTTCCACAGCTGCACCTATGCTCCCTGGATCTAACGGATACCTATTTACATATTTCCATTCAACCCTCCTACAGGTGGTTCCTCACGTTCTGTACTGGCTCAGCTCACTTTAAGTTTACTGATTTACCTTTTGAACTTTCCACAGCCCCAACAGTATTCACAAAGTGTCTAGCAAACTCATTTCAAAAAAGGAGATCTCTTGGTGGATCTCAATCCAGGTTTTCCCTTCAAACCACATACCCCAGCTCAAGAGATGTACACAGACATCTTGGATGAGGTCTGGGTGGTCTGAGCAGGTATCCAGAGAGTCCAGGGCAGGTATCAGTCTAAACTCAAGAAGTAGTACATCAACCTGAAAGAGATGAGGTCTCTAATCCAAACACTTCATATTTTTTCACATATTTGGAGACTAGACCCTATTTGTGTATTCACAACCGACATCTCCAACTACTGTCCCATCGCAATCTTATCCCCCCTATCGAAGATTCTAGAAATTGTATCCACCAACAACTATTCAACAGTCTATTATGTAAAACCCAACACAGATTTAGACCATTCCTTAGCACGACCATTGCCTTAATTTAGTACTCTAATATCATAAACTCATACAAGGAGCAAGGGAAACTTGTCTCCACCACTTTCCTAGATCTATCCAAGGCATTTGATACAGTGTCCCACAACAAACTCCATGTCTGCCTCTTGTAACTCAACCTAGATAACTCCTGCCTCCACTGATTTAACAGTTACCTAAGCCACCACTCACAATCTGTCAAATGGCACAACTCCCTATTCCCCCACTCCCCATCACATGTGGCGTTCCCCAAGGCTCAATCCAAGGCCCCCTTCTCTTTAATATATTTACAAACAAACTCCACCTAGCAACAACTAAAGCAAAGATTGTCCAATATGTGGATGATACAACCCTAATCTGCTCAGCACCCAACATCCATCTTCTACATACTAAAGCCCAAGAATCCTTCATTGAAATAGAGAACTGGCTAAACCATCATCAATTGATACTAAGCCCCAAAAAACACATTTAATATTATTCCACCCAACTAAGCCCAATGACCCCCCCACCTTCTCCAGTCTCTCAGCCAACAATAACCTCATGACCCCAGTACCAGAGGCCAAACTACTAGGTGTTACTATCGATCAACAACTTAAATACAGCAAGCATATATCCAAAACCATCTCTAAAGCCAACAAAAAACTAGGATGCCTCTATCGTAGCAAACAGTTCTTAACATCCAAGTCTAGGAGTACCATAGCCAGAACTCACCTATTATCAACATTGCTGTATGCCTCCCCACTTCTAACTAAGAAATAAACAAAGTCAAACCACTCAAAAGCAGCAAACTGATGAAAGAAGCATGCAGAACAGGCCACCAGCAAAAATCCAAGTTTATTTAAGCGCTTTTCGTCAAGTTTCAGACTTCATCAGAATAAAGTCACATGATCATGACAAACATATATGCACCACCCCCACCTAACCATTGGTCAATGTAATTACATCATTTCCTCTAAAACAAACATTATACAAGGTTCATAAAAAGTGTTAAAATGTGATGTTCTTGCAAAAAATGAAAATAAAAATACAAATAATAAACCTATAAAAAATACATTGATTTTAATTTTAAAACAGAACTCAAGGAAATTCTGTCATTAAGACCAGATACTTGGCAGGCATTAGCTTTAATCTGCCATGTCAATTCCTTAAATTCTAGCCATTCGTCCATTGGTCCCCCTCTTGCTCCAAGGTCAATGTGATCTATGGCGCCAAACTTAAAAGTATGTCTGGGGCATGCACAAATGTGCTTAAAAGAAAAGCACTGTTTATGTTTTTATTCCTGATATCATACAGGTGTTGATACACCCTTTGCCTCAGTGCCCTTTTGGTCTTAGCAATATAGAAACTGTCGCATAGATCACACACTTCAACCTACACCACCCCCTTAGAGTAACAGGAGTATTTCTTCCTACGTTTTACCATTCCATACTCAGTGATTCGAATGGCCTCACCTTGAAACATGGCTGGACACTGATTACATCTCCCCCATTTGTGGCAACCACCCAGTATGGGTGCACTAGAATCTCTTTCTAATAGCCCCTTTAGACTAACTTGCCTCTTGTAAACAATAGTGGGCTTATTTCCCACTACTGAGTGTACTTCGTTGTCGATAGTGAACATATCCCATAATCTACATATAATGTTCCTGATGTCATAAAAGTCAATGCTAAAAGGGAGAATAAAAGCTCTTCAGAAATATTCCTGTCCCCCAGTCTGGGTTGCTCCAGTAGGGCCATTCTCTTTGGACAATAAGCAAAACATATCCCCATTTCCCTTTCTCTAATCACCTCACTGGCAATGTCCTGAACAAAATTGCCAGGGTAGCCCCTTCCGGTCAGCACTTTAACTTAGCACACTCACTCAGAAAATCATCCAGTCCTGACACCATTCTAGCTAACGTAACATACTGGCCCTTGACAAGGGCTCTTTTTTGGTGCAGCAGATGCTAGATATCAAAATGCAGCAATGAATTTGAGTATGTTGGCTTCCTATAAAAATGAAAAGTGAAAGCCTTTTTTTGCATACTCATTTTTGACTGTTACATCCAGAAAATTCAATTGGTCATTGTCCCTGGCCATGGTGAATTTAAGGAAGGAGGTAGTTTGATTAATATAAATGAAGAACCTATCCAGTTCCTCTTCACATCCCTTCCAGAAAATCACCAGGTCATCAAGGTATAGTGCCCAAGAGTCTTTATAAGTTGAATTTAAAATAGATAAATCCTCCCAGTGTGCCAGGACAATGTTGGCAAAACTGGGGGCATAACAGGTGCCCATCGCTACGCCTTGCTTTTGTTTAAAAAGCTGGCTCTCGAAACAAATAAAATTGTTTTCGAGCACAAGCTCCATACATGTACATATGGTCAAGATGGTGTTATGCACTAGACTGAACTTGAACCACAAGTATTCATAAAACCACTCCAAGCCCTCATGGTGTGGAATGACTGAGAATAAATCTTTAATGTCGATGATCACCATTATGAGACCATCGTCATAAATCTCAGGTTTTATTTTGGTGAGAAAATCCCAGGAGTAAGTAATAATAGTGCCTCTTCCATCAAGTACTCCCTTCACCTTGCAGTCAACAAATTTTGCTAGGGCAAATGTCTTGGAAGCCTTGGCATCTACTATTGGACACAGAGGTGTGTTGTTGATTGACTTGGGAATCTTTGGGATCCCACACATACTTTTAAGTTTGGCGCCATAGATGACATTGACCTTGGAGCAAGAGGGGAACCAATGGATGAATGGCTAGAATTTAAAGAATTGACATGGCAGATTAAAACTAATGCCTGCCAAGTACCTGGTCTTAAAGACAGAATTTCCTTGAGTTCTGTTTTAAAATTAAAATCTATGTATTTTTTATAGGTTTATCAGTTGTGTTTTTATTTTCATTTTTTGCAAGAACATCAAGTTTTAACAATTTTTATGAACCTTGTATAATGTTTATTTTAGAGGAAATGATGTAATTCCATTGACCAGTGGTTTAGTGGGGTGGTGTATATATGTTTGTCATGATCATGTGACTGTATTCTGATGAAGTCTGAAACTAGACGAAAAGCGCTTAAATAAACTTGGATTTTTGCTGGTGGCATGTTCTGCGCGCTTCTTTCATCTATTTGCCAGTTCTAACTAACATAAATAAAACCAACCTGAACAAACTCTCCACTTGTTACAACAAGATTGCTAGGTTTACAGCCAATGCTAAATCACAATCCCACCACTGCCAATCCCTACATAAACTACACTGGTTAGAATTTCCTAACTTACTAAGCTACCACCAACTCAACATAGCTCATCAAATTCTATATCACCCTAAGAGGACCCCCACCCTAGCCAGCATATTAAATTTCTACAACTCCAACAGGGAACTATGATCCAGTAACAAAGCCCTGAGAGAAGTCAATCCATGCAAGAACAGGTCTGGAGAAACCTTTTCTCCTATGAGGTCGCAAAAGTATGGAACACCCTCCTTCCTGACCTCAGGCTGCAAAATCGCTCAACCACATTTAAAGACCTCCTTAAATCACACCTTTATGCTACCCCTCTTTGCAACTGCAATGACTCCCCCCGAACTGTCACCCCATTGTAGGAGGACACCCCATATGGCCTCTGTTTCCTACCTCTCACTATCTCTTCAACCACCTATGTGCATTGTATAACCTTGTAAATGTTGTAAATATGTACCTACTCTGAGCACCTTATGTTCATATGTTGTTGTTGTGTCTTTCGGCCTTTCCCAGTTAGGGGTCGCCACAGTGGAACTCCGGTCCGCTAATGGTTGGCAGTAGATTTTTACTTGCCGAGTTGCCGGCCCTGATGCACAACCTTCAACGAAGGTACACCCATTCAAGCATGTCTCCACACAGAAGACGCTCTAGCTGAGAATCGAACAGGACAATGTCTTACTGTGAGGCGACAATGCTACCGCAGCACCAGCACCTTATGTTCATATACTGTACAGATATTGTAATATTTGTGATCTGCTGATTGAGATATTATTGTACTGCATTTGACTGCCTTTTACATGCTAACATTCTACCACTTGTTATTCAACAACTAGCATTGCCCTCCAACAACTATTATTGCATACAACTGTCATGCCTGCCTAAAATGCCAGCATTCTCAATGTTAATTTTTAGCAACATGTGTATTTTTAACTGTAACTTTTCAGAGCTTTTCTCCCCAGGACTCCACTGAAAATGGGCACTAGCTGTCTAGTTGGACTATCCCGGTAAAACAAATGTTAAATAAAAAAAATAAATAAAAAACACCATTGTCATCCGGTACATAAACAAGCAATCAGGGACTGGATAATACCAATTATGCAGACTATTTCAGATTGCTTGTGACTTAGCTACCCAGAGCAACATATCTGTACTTGCTGTTTACATCCCATTACAGGACAATCTTCTGGCAGACTCATTAAGGCAATCCATTAAGGACCCTCACAAATGGACCCTAAACAGGCAGGTACTTCAATGCATTCAACACACATGGGGAACACCTCAGATATATTTATTTCCCTCAGAGACCAACAGGCAACTTCCCCTTATTGCTCCAGAATTCCTTGCCCCTCAGCCTGGAAAACAGATGCATTCTCTTTTCAGTGGACAGGGAAGTTTATTATGCTTTCCTTCACTTCCATAATTCTAAAAATATTACTAGAAGTTCAGAAAGAATAAACAAAAGTCTTACTGATAACTCACTCTTGGCCAAAGCAGCAATGCCCCCCCCCCTTTTTTTGTTCATCTAGCCATGGGAAATAACCACAAACTACCTCACAAGATGGATTTCATCACACAATAAAGGGGATCCCACTTCATCAAACCTGTCCTTCCCAAGCTGAAGCCCATGGATGACAGGGTTCTTATCCCATTCAGGCACTAGTTTTCAAAGGACATATGCAGGCTCTCCAGGAAGCATTGAGACCCATCTACATAGCAAAATGGAAGAGATTTTCCTTCTGGTGTCATAAAAATAATCAGGACCCCAAGAAATCAGAGGTTCCTGTTATCCTAAACTACTTGTGTGAACTCATGAATACATCTTTGGCATACTACTCCATCAAAGCCCACCTGTCAGCCATCTCCACCATTTATTTGGAATATTGCATCAGTGATCTCAGTCAGGACACAGTACAGTTGTGTGAGAACTTCCCTTAACAGCAGATGTCCTACTGATCACTGTTGTAGTGTTACTTCATGCCCTCTTTCACCTTTTGGATACCATCTCTTTCTCTCTTCCTGCCCTGCCCCCTGCAGGACTACAAGACCAAGGGGTCTCCTCCCACTCCCTTATTGGCCCTTCCTAGCTAGTCTCTCTCAGAGGTCTTCAGGCCATTGGCTTAGAGATAGTCAGAGGATCTACCCTCATACATCCGTCTATATACCTCTGTGCATGTGAGCTAGGTCATAAGTCAAACATACGATCCAGGGAAGGTTAAACTTTGGCACCGTAGCTGGATGTCAGTGGTGAAAACCCATCTATTTGGAATACTGCAACAGTGATTAGATGGATATCTACTGTTATGGTAAGTTCTTACACAACTGCACTTTTACATTTGTGTTGAGTTATATGTTCCTTTGTTCTGGGTCATGACTGAAACTGGTCCTCACTGATTTACCCCATTTATAGTGTTATTTGATACCGGTTAAAACACTAAACTAAATGCTGCTGCTTGCTATATACTAAAAGCACAGTGCTGAAATCTTAAACTACAAAACGTGTAATGTTAATTTACACATGTAATGCAGAATGAAGCATTGGAAATGTATGTAAAGCTAGCTCCAAGGAGTAAAAGGGTGAAACCCTGACTGTGACCTAGACAACTTGAATTTGAACAGCAAACCAAGTAATTGAGATTCAGCTGGGGGGATAGGGCAAAGCAGCATTTTTGTTGGCTTGTTTTCTCTGGGGTAGAGTCAGGATTTAAAGATATGGACTAGTGGCAACTGGGAGTGACAAATGATACTTGTACAGCTATTTGCATATATAGCACACATTGGGAAATGGGTGGGACAGTAGGTGGGGGCATGCCAAAAAAACATTCAATAGCTGTCAGGATGGCACTATAAAGGGACACAGGTCCACAGGGACAGGTCTTAGGGAAGGTAGACCAGATGATGGAGAAGGGGCTGCATAACATGGTGATAGCTACAGTGGAAACCAAAAAATAAAAAAAAAATGCTGTGCACTAATGGAATGTGGATTGCAAAGCAAATGGACATCACAGCCAGATCTAGCATTAGGTGACCATGGCAACTGCCTTGACCCTGTGCTGGCTGGAGGGCCGGGGTGTACAGCATTATTAAAATAAAAAAAAAAAAAAAGTTGAACCACCTTTCAAAAAAAAAAAAAAAGTAATTTCCTCTTCAGCTGCCTGTTTTGATCTTGCTGGGCTGTTTTAAGATGATCTTTTGCCCAGTCGACAGTTTCTTTAATTGGCTTTCTACCCAATAGGAATGTAGCGGCAATGAGAGACTTCCAGGAATTGACACATTTTATTAAACTCAAGTAGCAGCAAGCTGAAGCATTATTGCATTTTGTGTACTAGAGCAGTATCAAGCATTTTTATTTATTATAACTAGACAATCGTTGTATGAGGAGTTTTTCTTTATTTTATTGTAACATGCGAATCAGTCCAGAGAACCGCATGGGAACATCAGTCCATCAGAAGAGTAAGTCAGCAGTGTTTTTTAGCTCAGTGGAGGAGTCAGTGGTATAAGTTAGCAGTGTGTTTGAATCCGTAGAGTGTGCATGGAATAACAGAGGAATCAGTCCATTGGAAAAGTAAGTCAGCAGTGTGCTTTTGTAGCACAAAGTAAGGTGTGTGTGTGTGTGTGTGTGTGTGTGTGTGTGTGTGTGTGTGTGTGTGTGTGTGTGTGTGTGTGTGTGTGTGTGTGTGTGTGTGTGTGTGTTCCAGGGTTGCCCGATTTATGGAAGGAGAGGTAGGGACAAAAATAAAAAAACTCCTTCACGCTAAGTGAGAATAAAAAAAAAACAAAGGTCTTTCATGCCTGCTGTTCCGCACTAAACAGAAGTGGCTCTGCTTTGTGATTTTTGATTGGCTCATATGCTGGTATATGAGCCAATCAAAAATTGCAAAGCAGACGCTCTTCTGTTCAATGCGGAACAGCAGGCTGTTTTCACTGGGATTATAATAGGCAGTGCGGGATTAGCTTGCCAATCTCAGAACAGTCCTGCTCAAATAAGGACGTATGGCAACCCTGGTGTGTGTGTGTGTGTGTGTGTGTGTGTGTGTGTGTGTGTGTGTGTGTGTGTGTGTGTGTGTGTGTGTGTATAAGACCTAGTTAGCTATGAACTACAGAAGGTATGGTGCAAGGGAACGGAACTGACTGTAGTAAACAGGAACAGCATCATATTATTCATATGATCCATGTTCTCTGGATGTGATCCTTGGTTTCTCTGTTCTGTTGAATTTTGGCGCTGTGATTAGTATTTAACTGTGAATAAACTGGACAGCATGAAGTCTAGTAATTTAATGTTAATATTTAAGCTATAAATACATTTTTAATTTAGCTTATTTTATGCAGGCACACATGTAAAATGCACAGTGTTTGGGCTGTCACAGATTGTCTAGCACTTAGTGCGGAAGTAAAGCTATGATTTGTGAGCTGTTTCCATTAGTATATGGTTTGATTCCCTCAGCATTCATTTACCTTCTGTGTGACCTAGCCAAGTTGCTTCGCTAGGCAGTACTACTGGCTGTTAGTGAATGTGTTACACATCTGTCTTTTGAATTCCTGTACCCTTCACATTGGTGCTAATCAGTACTTCTCTCTATGCTATTTGAGTATGAATCCTACACATTTCTTTTATTGTATTGGGTTGCGAGTTGCATTTTTATTAAATGTGAGCTTCAAGGGAAAATAAGTTTACTTTTTCTCAACCTAAGCCTGCTTTTAGTGTGACAGTGATTTGCTTTGTTTAGAAAATGGTTGTCACTGTCTTCTTTTCTTTTGTAAATTTTGAAATAAAAGTTTTAAATGAAAGCCAAAGTCCATGATGGTTGAAGAAGTAAGGAAGAAAATAGTGTGCACACTGACAGGTTTGCATAGTGTTTATAGTAATTGGGGAGAGAAAGCCAAGTAATGGGATACTGCTGTGACTGGTGAGGGCTGATTTATTGCCTTGCATGAGGCCCCATTTGTCCACAATCTACCTATGACTCTGGAGGTATTGCTGCAATGATACAGCATTATTAGCCTTTCAAAAGGGTTAGACCTGTACCTGTACTGAGTGATGTCAGAGGGGATAGCTTTTTTATGACGACAGACTAGACATAGGGAGGACAAAAATGAGATGTAGGCATCCTGCAGGCATGTAAGCCCCCCTCCAAAAAAAAACCAGTATGCTGTACACAGTAATATTTCTGACTTTGTATGACTTGTGGTTTGTAGCCTGCATTATTTGGAGTGATCAGAACCATCTGATATTCAGTATTCATTATGCAGTCATTGTGATACAGTCTACTGTACAGAATCAGGTTGTCAAGGATTTTTACAACTAGTTAAACACTGCCACTCTGGCAGTTAGCACAGAGGACTAAAGCTCTGCCTGGTTAATAAGTGGCCAAAGGTCCAGGATTTGAATCTTTCCACCTTCATTTACCTACTGTGTGACATTGAGCAAGTCAGTTAGCCAGACAGTGTTTTGGAGCAACTGTGAATTTAGGTTAGGCTGCTTAAATAGACTACATGCCAAGTAAGTACAAATATGTTGTCATTGTTCGTCAGCCATTCACTGTTGCATAGCTGAGTTAATTAAGGAAATGCTAGGAAAAATAACTAGCATACCAATTTTAATGTAACATTGGCAATGTATTTTTCAAAGGCAGCATTTGTAGATGAAGCACTGAAATGTGAAGTTTGTCAGCAGCTACCTTTGTCCTAGCAATTTTCTTTAATGTGGAATTATTCCAATGACTTTTACTTCTGTAGTGACTATGCATATTGACTTAGCATATATCAGACGGTTAAAATTTCTTATGCTCAGATGACTTCCAAGATGGCTGCACACTGATCAACAGCTTAATTTCAGCTCTCCCGGTGTGAAAAAAGAAACTGAGAAATAAGAGCTAGTAATTTTGCCAACTTGAGTAAAACTGCATTACTAGCTAGTAAGTATACTGCCCATAGCTCTCAACTATACAGATTTTCACAAAATGTCCAGATTTTTGCATCATATTTTGGTCCATTTTTCATAAAACTGTGATTTTTGGGCAAAACATTGACAAGTTATTAAAGATTGAAGTCAGAAAATAATGAGAGACATTTGAGTTTCAGACTTCATACTCTTCAGAAAATTCATGCTAACTCAAAACTTGTCATTTTATCAACTGTCTAAGTTTGTAAGAGCAATATTTAAAAATTGCCCCTATTTTTAGGCCTTTGTCCCACCATTATTCATGGCTTTGTCCAGATTTCTTGTTCTAAGAGATTGAGAGTTATGACATTGCCTGGATGCCTGCAAAGAAGAAAGTTAGTGAACCTTAAAAAAAAAAATCAACTAGAAAAGGTAATGAGAAAATACATTGACTTGGAAGAGTCCTGCAGCTGTTCAGCAAAAGCAGTTTAAGGTTCAGCTTTGGTATTAGAGTTGACTTTTTAGTAATTCAGAGGTGATTAAAATAAATTCAACCTTGAATGAGTATAGCAGCTCGAATAACAAAAGGCTGTAAAACATAGAAGAAGCTATAACTAGCTATTCAGATGAACTAATAAAACTGCAAACATCAGTAGTTGAAATTAAGAGGCTGGCTGAGTATGAGATTTTTCAAGAGGGGTTGTTTCAAAATAAAAATAGTAGCGTTAGAAGACATACTGTGCAAAGAAAACCTGAGATTGCCTGCTATACTAGAAAAACTGGAAGATAAAACTGCTAATTTTATGAAAGTACAAAAAAGTGCCTGGTTTGGTGTTCCATAGCAAGATTTGTTAATTGAAAGGGCACATTGAGTGTTATGTACCAAACCTGGCCATGACAAAGCAGCCAAGACATGTGTTAGTAAAGATGGAATCATGCCAGCAGAAAGAGTTGATCCTGACAAAATGGTGGAAGAAGGGAAAAGTAGTCAAAATTGAAGACACCAGAGAGTTTGTGGAAAATAACTATTTACTGTACATCAGCCAGAAGAGAAGTACGTTTATCCCAGCAATCAGGGAATGCTGACAGGCAGGTATGAGATTCAAGCTGCTGTATCCAGCTGTCTGCCAAATATTTTTTTCTTGGAGGGTCAGATACATTTTTTTATGCAGAACAGGCTAAGGAAGAAATACAAAGTTTATCCAACAAAAAAATGAGCCATCAAACAGAAGGGAACTCTGCTTCTTATTCTTCTGACAATAAGGTTCATGCAGATACTTTTCCAATGTTCTAAAGGAAAATGCTTGAGAGGTAGAAGAAAGTACAAGATTTGACTAGACGACTCATGGGTACATTGGACTTGAACCAGAGTCTGGCAATGGGAGATGGAGATGAAAAGGACGAAGACCAGCATCACTGAAATTAGTGAATAAAGGTACAATTATAAAGCATCAATTACATTTGTGAAATATGGCTATGCAAGAAAATGTGGCTGAGAAAGATCAAACATTTGTTGACTTTTTGTTAAACTTGTGGATGAACTGTAAAGCATGTACCCCACTTTATGCTGTTAATGTTCAGAAGAACACCAAACAGTAAAAAAGTAACTCAAAGTTTTTTGTTTTTAATAGTGTGTGTATAAAATATATCATGACATAAACTGCATGATATAAACTAAAGCAGTTTTGCTTACTATCTTGTCAGTTTTGTTAAATGTGGGTGTGAGCCTTTTCAATGGTGGTTGTATGTGAAAAAGATATTAAAGTAAACAAGTACTTTTTTAGTACTAAGGAATATAGACCATACTATGTAAAAAGAAAAGAAAGGCTGGACAAAAGAAAATTTAAGTTAATATGCTGTAATCATGGGTTGCTATTGTTGTGGTGGGGTGCAAAAACTCACCGAGTATATTATACGTTGAGATGTTTTTTTCTTATTTTTGCAAAGGCAAATATCTGCATAAATTCCATTGGCTTAATCTAAAAAGAATGTTTTCTGTAAGCAAGTAGGTTTGCAGAATAAGACAAAATGATGAATGCCATGAGAAGTGCTAAGTTTCTTGCATGAGCAATGATATTAGATTGCTTTTTCCTTTAGCAAATATTTGGTCAGTATCAAGATGTCTGCAGTCAAAGGTAGTTGTACATTCTATTCTGTTATGAATGAAAATTTGAGTTTCCTTCATGCATCTGCAGAGTTGTTTTATACTCATTACTATGTTTCCATGCAGACGAGCTGTCTGCGGAACAAGCAATTAATTCTGAGAGGTCTGACCATTCCTTGTTGAGGGAAATACAAAATGTTAAGGTACAAAGACAAGTCATTCCATAAAAATGAAAGTCTGCAATTATTGGAATTAGAAGAGAGAGCAGCTTCTAGTAGCCTTAATACTTTAATGCATTTAATAGAACAGTGTATGATTTAGTTTTATTTAAAGATAGCCAGTGCACTTTTTCTTATTGTTAAAAGTTAATGTTTTCTGAAAGCATGCACACTGTTTTTCACGTATGGGAGTGTGAAGACGTGTGGAGAAGGCTGCCAGCCTAGCCAAATAGAATTTGATACATAATTCTGGCATTTGTAAATATAAACGTAAAGTACAGGCTTGTTTCTCAAATTAAAGAAAATGCTAAAATGTTGAACTTCAAGATTGTAGCAACATTGCCATCTGCTGTAAGGAAAACTAAGTCAAGCATTTCAAATCTTTCTTTTGAAGTTAAAATTATTTCAAATCTATCCTTTGATCTGTAGAGCTTGGACTCAGCCTGTCTGAGCTGGCACATTCTTTCTATTGTTTTAACTTAAGGAATAATTACTAAAGTGTACATGTGAAATGTCTTTTATTGTTGTAGCTTCCTGAGCAGATGTTAGCTTGCTAAATGATGTACTCTGTTGGCCTGGGAACTCCAGGCTAAGTGTCAAAGAAATGATGTAATGGGAACTAAATGAGAATGATGTAATCTGGGAGGGCCCAGCAGAAATGTTTGCTAGTGATTTTAAAAACTATTGCTCAGAGAGAGACTGTAAGTATTTTGATCTTGGACATCTAACTCAGCACTACCTGTTGTCTTAAGTAAGTTATATTAGAAGTGTGTTTTCTTGTAGCAATAGCTAGAACTATAAAGATTAGACTAAGTGTTTTTCTGTTATGTCTGAACTGTACTACTGAATTATTTTAAGTTTCTCTGCGATCTCTGAACTCTTGAATAGCACTGTGGTGTAGTAGGATTGTCTTGTGTTTTAGTATTTATTATTAAATATTTTTAAACTCTTTTCAACTGTGGCTGGTTTATGTAGAGATAAATTAAGCTCTAGAGTACATTGCATGCTTATAAGTGATCCTGGACTAAGCCCTTCCAATAAGCATTGATTGCTTAAGTTACACTACTATTGGATATTAATATTGCACAATAATAAGTGGGTACCCTTTTAAGGGCCTTGGGTAGCTGATAATTATTAGCTGGTGGTGGCAATAATTACTACCATATAGCCTGGGTATAGGGCACAGCTGGAGAATCTGTGTCAGCCTTTCCCAAGAGTGACTGTGAAGTTGTATAAATACTTATCTCAAAATGTGTGTGTGTGTGTGTGTGTGTGTGTGTGTGTGTGTGTGTGTGTGTGTGTGTGTGTGTGTGTCAGCTACTTGGGCAGGGACACGAAGCACTGGTTGGACAGAGAGGGTACTGGAGGTTAGCTTGTCAGCTAGGCTGAGATCTGGACCGTATAGCTGTGCCAGTGGGGAGTCATATTGGGGACCTGGAGAGCAAGGGAGCAACCAGCCCCAGACTGACTGTGATCTCTGTGTGCTCTTAAGGGAAATTGCACTTTACTGTGTGTATTTGTTATCCTTTCCTCTCATATGCGATACCCTCTCTGGTTTTAGTGGTGAGGATTGATGCTCCTTGATTGCTGGGCCATAGCATGGGTGTCACAGGGAGTGGAATAGAGATAAGTAACAACAGATACCAATCAGTGTAAGTGAGAGCACAAGATGTAACATGCACTTTATCCTGGGTAACCTTAATTTTAGGATAAATAATGCCTGTGGGTACAGCTGTTTGTTTGGGGCAATGGTTTCTATCTGGAGGATTAAACTTCATTTTTGAAGATGTACATAGTTTTGTGTGTTTGTTTTAAGTTAATAGGTTACATGAGTGTTCTGAAAATGTATTTAGTTGTTTTTTGTTTGAGGGTTTTCATTAAAACAAAATAATCTTGGAAAATGTGACATACATTCAAATGGAGGCTAAAAAAAAAAACAAAAACCAGGAAACAGGAACTGGTACACAAAAAATAACTTCTGAACACAAAACCTCCTGCAAAGAGAAAATGTGCACCAATGAACTTACCAAAGTCAAAGCACATACATGTAGAAAATTGCTGGTGGGTCTTGATGCTGAGAAAGCATTTGACAGAGTAAGCTGTGATTGGAGATGAGCATTAAAGTGGGAAGATTCCCCTGTGATTAATTTGTGTCTGAGCATGGAAACTAGGCAAGAGTGTCCTCTTTACTCTTTGTTATTTGCTTTATATTTAGAGCAATTAGCAAAGAAAATTAGGGACTCAGAAATTCAAGGCTATAATTGGCTTGGCAAGCAAGAAAAGTTGGCTTTATTTGCAGAGTGTATTATTTTGTACCTGATAAATCCAGAAGAGAAAATCTTCATTTTGTGGAATATTTTGAAATAGTTTCAAGTAATTTTGGATATACAATTAGTGAAGATAAATCAAACAGATAAATCAAACACTATAGCCTTAAATTATATATCCACACATGACTTGGTTTAACATTACCCATATGTATGGGGACAAGATAAGATGAAATGTTTAGGAGTATGGGTTAAATAGGCTTCTATTATGGCAGCTAAGCACATATGGGAAGAGGCTAAACAAAACGGGAAAAATTGAGAGCTCTTGTTTATGGATATGGATAGCAAGCTACAAGCAGAGAAAATGTGTTTAGTCCTTTTAGCTTTATATACAAGTCAAAGATATTTTTATCAATGAGTAGGATGCTGTGGACAATAATTAATAAAGAGTTGAAGGAATTTATCTGGGAGGAGAAGTGGACAAGGAGTGGAATACATTAATCCTTTCAATAGAACAAGGTGGTTTAGGATTACTTGATTCAAATGGATATTTTAGAGTAATGCAGTTAAGATTTATGTACATAACACAAGCAGAAAGTTATAATTCAAGGGGGAAAGTGATGATGATGATGAAGCAGGAGGGAAATTGAAGAAATAAGGAGAAAGTGGGATTTTGGATGCAGATCCTTAAGGAGAATAACAAGAATCATATAGAATATTATATTCATAAAGTAGAAGAAAGGGTTCTAATTACTAAGACAGGATGAGAATGGAAAAAGGAGATTTTGCTGAGAGGGATGACTACAAGTACAGGTACAGAGAATAGGTAAGAGATAGCTGGAATTTACTACAGAAAACTGGCAAAGGAACCAGGGTATTGGGAGCAAATAACTAGAGAGGGAAAGGTAATAGAATGGGATGAAGCCAAGAAGACATTTGGACTGCAGGCTAGAGCCTGCCTTCCCTACCTGGGATTTATATGAGAGCACAGGCAAACAGAAAGGGATAGGGGAATTATAAGAGAAAGACCTGCACTGGTAGAGTTTTTAGTTGAATCTACAACAGAAGCTGATGTTAAAATAGATGATTAGTAGAGCAAATAAAATATTACACAATAATTATAAGAGTCAATCAGGGGAGGTTAGAAGATTCAGAAGAAAAATAGGATAGGCAATTTATAAAGGAACAATGTAATGACATGTATATGTTTCCCAGATATGCAATAACATCTAGAAGGTTTAGGTTCATTGCTTGGAAGGGTTTGCATGGGTATTTTTATACCCAGAGTAGACTTCAAATAAATTTTCTTCAGGTAGATGTCAAATGTTGGAGGTGTGATGGGGAAGAAAGAAATACATGGGGACATATGTTTTGGGAGTGTATTGATTTCACAGATTTTAAAAAAATCTCTTCAGAGTACTCTGTCAGAAATATTTGGTGAGGAAATGGGAGTAACTAAGAGCATGATTGTTTTGAGTTGGGACACTGTATCTGAATTGCCTAGACATAGTAATGCATTGTTAAAGTTTAATTATGGTGACATCTAAAAAAAACAATTACTAGAAAATGTCAATGAAAGTGAAAAGCAACTGTATTTGAAGTAATGAATATTGTAACACAGGTAAAATTACCGGAAGTGGGATATTTAGAAAAGGCGAGGAACAAATTACATAGAAAGAAATGGACATTGTAGGAACAATATATGCAGAATAATGCTCAGGAGGAGGAGTGAGGTTTTAGGTAAGTCTGGAAATGAGCAAGTTATGTAACGTCTGACTGATACTAGTTATAAAAAACAACATATGTGATGTATGATGTGTGTAACTGGAAACATGCTGATATGGTTGTTTTCTTTCATATTAATGTGTTTGCCTATGTTTTAAGTGATAATTTAATAAAGGTATAAAAAAAATAAATACATACATAATGTACGCAGGATGGTAAACTATATTACTTATGCTGTCATAAAAACTCTTCTATTTAAATTATGCTACACCTGGCTGGCTCTGAAGTTATTATTGCTAGTATTTTTATACAGATTTATGCAGTTCATCCAAAACCAGCATTAATGTCTATGTAATCTTTTATCTGAAAAACTGATGGCTGTACACAGTCAACAAACTGTCAAAAACTACTGGTGTGTGTGTTGGGGGGGTGGTGTAGGTGTGGCTGTGGGGAGTTCTTTGTTGATTAAAAAAATGCATTCACTCTTATTAACTGATCATTTTTAAAGAATCTTTAGTTTGGCTTTGTGGGACTAGTAGACACGTGTGAATTAAGTTTGAATACATTGCTACTGTGTGCGTATATGTGTGTGAAACAAATCTGAAATATGTGACTTTGGTCATTATTATTATTAATTTTTTGAGACATATATCTGAGGAGGATGCAGTGTAGTCAGGGTTGCGATAATTGTTGGGTTTGGGGATGTCTTTAGATAAAAATGACTAAACCTGCTAAGCTGATACAGTTAAAACAATTAAGTTGTCTGTATTTGCAAGTCTAGTCTGCCAGCAAATTGGAATACTTAATGTGGATATTTGTATCGCAGTCAGACATGTGATGTACATACATTTGAAAAAGTGCCCATAATACTTGAGTATGAATTTGAGTGGTCTTTTATGGTTGAAATGTTTTGAAATGAGTAGTTTCTCTTTATTGGTTCATACATTCTGTTTCACTGCTTATTGACAAATTTTAAAACACAGTCTTTAAAACAAAAAGGCTTTTTATTTGTTGTATTTTGTGTTACTTTATTGCCTTTTTCTGTTTTGTATACTGTGATTTGTTTTCTTCACACTGTGTTTTACTTGTATTCTGTTTTTAACTGCATATTAAAACTTGAAAAGAGACCACAGATCTGTCTCTTGTGATTCAGACAGAAATTTTTCCCACCCTCCAATTCAGTTACTGTTGTGTTCTTAAACACCACTGTCTTTCTTGTTGTCTGCCCCTTATGTTAATTTGACCATATATCTTATTTCCTCTCTGCTTTTACTGTCTGGTATGAGTAAGCACAAAATTATCATTTTGTGAAATCACTCCCCTTCAACTATTTAAATGTATTGGCCATCTTACTGTATTCCATAGTACTTGAATACAGAAGTGACCACCCCCTTTCAATCTAACTTGCTGTTATAAAAATAGTGACTTTCCACTAAAACTTAAATTTTTAGACAGGTAAAACTTAAGTTACCTACTTTCACATCTAACTCACCTAGTGCACACTGCAGTATTTAGGATAAACTTTTTTTTCATCTTACCTTTAAGCATCTATTGCAAGACCACCAGTTATTGTAGAGCCCGCATTCTGCTTCTCAGTAGCCATCTTGGGAGTAGTGCTTCTGCTTTCTCCTGGTGAGAGAAGGAGTGCAGTTACATTATTTCCTGGAGACTGCTGACTCTTTCTGGTTGGAGAGTGAGTGTCTGTGCTTAATGTACCTGATTGGTCTGGTTGCTATTTGAGGCATCTACCAGAAAAAGGCTACATGCCTGCAGACCTTTCCATCATCTGGGACAAGAATGTAGATCACCAAACAGGCCATGGCCTTCTTCTCTTCTTGGGATTGGTGCTAACATTTTGCTTCAGGTGAGAGAAGAAGCAAAGGAATATTGTATCCCAACAGAGTGAAGCTATGCTGAGACCAGCATTAGTAGCAGCCAGGCAGTAGCTATTCATGCAACTCCCCTCTTTTCATCAGTCTTGACAAGCTAATTATTTAATTTAAGTACTGCTTGATTTCTTTCCATCTTCAGAATATCTGCCTAAATATTTCATCCGTAAATTTTCAGGGTCTACATTTTAGTTTCCTCTCAAGTGTTTGGCAGTGTTCTGTACAGACTCAGACACCTTGAGTGACATTTTTCCTGTAAAAGGAATATATAAGGAAACAGCTCAAGTGCTTAATAAAAAGGACCATCCCTCCTTCCATGTCTAAAGGTCAGTTCCTTGTGCTTTTTCCTATTAACCTGGTGAACTTTTGCATTCTGCGGCAGTGTAGCAACTGCCTCTTGTACACAGACAAACCTGTCCTCTTACCTCCCAACACTCAGACTTGTGAAAGATGCACTTATATATCCAAATTAGAAGCCATGCACTCTAAAGCCAAGACTGGAATAGCTGGTCAAGAGGAGAAGGTCAACACCTGCACCACACCACATGCAACACATATAGGGTTACCACCTGTCCCACTTTGTGAGGGACAGTTCCTCTTTGGGCAGTTGTGTCCTGCAAAGAAATCGAAAAAAATGGCAAATGTCCTGAGATTTTAGGACAAATATATTTCCTATATTTTATGTAATAGCCGCATAAAACAGTTATTTTGTATCTGAAGCACCTAAATGTTATAAGAAACAGAATAATCAACTAAAATGCTACAAGAATAAGCTGTTATTTATAGAAAAAAGTGAAGTTCTGTCCTGTTTGCTGGCTGTGGATATGTTTTGCCCTGCAAAATCTGATGTTTCTACCAAAAATGTCCCACTTTGAGCATTTGAAAAGGTGGAAACCCTAAACACATAGCCCTCCAGAACACCCACCATCACAGCTCTCACATAAAAACACAAAACACACCCACCTTCATGGAGGCTCTCAATAGAAATCTACCCAAACAGCAGAGACCTCCAAGGCGGAAACGCACTCAACCACTACAAAACAGCACAAGCCACAAGATACATAGTTCACCTACACAGTGTGCCCATCAACATAAGCCCCTAAGGCAAAACAGCCTGTCCAATACACTAATCATAGGTGACTCAATAGTGAGGCACACTGATGCCCCACTCACTAGGTTGAATAAGGAGAAGGTAACAGTCAGCTGTATATCAGTTGACAGAACCCGACACATAACACATGCACTCAGGTCACTCTACAACAAGTACAAGCATGATTCTATCACTGTCCATGTGGGTGTGAATGATTTGAGATGCACCTCCCTGGACTACATGAAAAGAGACATGGAGGAGCTCTCAGATTATGTGGCCCAGGCAGGTATGACCCTAGCCATCAGCAGCATCCTACCGTCACCCAGAATGATACCGCAGTACAAGCAGACTATGATTGATTTCAACAACTGGCTAAGTTTCTGGTGTCATTCTAAGGGAATCCAGTATCTGTCTGCTTGGGATGATATGATTGACAGACCTCGATGCTTTGCCAGAGATGGCCTGCATCTGTCACCCCTGGGTTTCCGGATACTGGCTAAGGCTCTTGCCACCCCTATAGTGCCTTTTTTAGGCAATGTTCCAAAGACAAAATTACCACTGTAACAGCTTTAAATAAATGCAATCTGAGGGTCATGCTGCTCAACACTAGAAGTCTAAATCTCAAGATACACTTGCAGCACTCCTCAAAATGGAGAACATCGACATTTGTGCTGTAACGGAGACCTGGTTTAAAGCAGCAGAAAGCACGCCTGCACTACCAGGCTATAACTCATTCCACACCTTTCGACCCCAGAACATGGACTGAAGCTCCAAAGGCAGACTAGTAGCCCAGCATAACACATCTGAGAAACTTCAGGTGCAACTAACATTGGGTAAGATGGCAATTCAGGTCGTAGGCTGCCATAGGTCCCCAACCATGCCCCAAGACTCTCACTCCATGTTCCTAAGCACCCTGGAAGCTATTAGGATCCAACCCAACACTCTCATACTAGGTGACTTAAACTAGCCCTCCATCAACTGGGAAAACTACTCGTGCACCAATACACTGGCCCAACATTTCCTGGAAATCATCAGTTCCAATGCCCTGGACCAGCTCATTCTTACCCCCACTAGAGGAAGCAACATCCTTGACCTGGCTATTACAAACATGGACAACCATTGCTCTACACCAATAGTCAATTCCTCCTTGGTTAGATCTGACCACAAACTAATCCCCATGGAAATCCACATCTCACCTACACAATCCGCAAAGATAACCATCATGAAAAACTTCTCCAAAGCTGTCTTTAAGCTCCTAAGAAACAGAGATGTCTACCCTCATGTTACCCATGTCAATGAAAATAGATGCATGACTGCCAAATCATACACCAACGCACTGTACAAACATGTACATAAATGCATGGAACTAGCCATACCCAACAGAACTAAGATGCTCTCCTCCAAAAAAGGGAAGCCAATCTGGTGGTACCCTGCCATTAATAAACTCTAAAACAGAAGGAAGAAACTGTTGCAGAAAAAGGTGAAGTCCCAAGACTGGAAAAACTCCTTTATTAGCCTCAACAAAAACTTGAGATCCCTCATCAAAACCTCTAAAGTTAGCTATGAAGGCATAATTGTGGCAGACACTAAAAACAGCCTTCTATTGTTATATCAAGAATCTCCAAGGCAATACCCAGATTTGCTCTGAGTTACTGCATAATGGTACCTCCTATACTGAGCCAACAGATATTGCCAACATACTGGCTGACAGATTCAATGCCAACTTTACCCCTCCCCCTCCCCACAAAGGACAAATCACAATACAGTGGAAATGCCAGGCACCCAGCATTACTGCAGCACAGGTTAAAGCTGCATTGTCCAAGGCCAAGAATACAGCTTCCTTGGGACCCAACAATATCTCTGGATATGTCTACATCAACTACAAAGTGAACTGGCACCACATCTGCATGCCATGTTCACTCACGGCCTCACCTCAGGCTTTATCCCTACTGAATGTTGCATTGCTGCAGTCATCCCTCTCCATAAAAAAAGGAGCGACTACAGACCCTGGGAATTATCGGCCCATTAGCCTGACAAGTCTGATTTGTAAGGCTGTAGAGCACATCATCATGGACCTAATAAACAAGGATATAGGGTATCTCCTAACTCTAGATCCCAAGTAATTTGTTTTTTTTTGAAAGGTAGATTATGCCTGCTCAACCTGGTTGACTTCTCTGAGTCAGTCACCAGATATGCAGATGAGGGCAAGGCAGTTCATACAGCCTACCTCGATCTGGCCAATGCCCTTGATACCATTCCGCACTCAGGAATTATTGATAAACTCATCAAACTAGACATCAACCCCAATATCACTAGGTAGGTTGCAAACTGGCTCACAGATAGAACCCACAGTGTGAAAGTAGCGGACTCCCAAGTCTGACTGCCGACCAGTCATGAGTGGAGTCCCACAGGGATTGGTCCTGGGTCCTCTTCTGTTTGGCATCTACTACTCAGACGTTCAGGCTAACACTGAGGGACTCTGGCTGACCAAGTTCACTGAGGACTGCAAGCTGGAAGCCATTATTAACTCCCCAAGTGATGTAGACATCCTACAGAAAGGCCTTACTGAGACCAATGACTGGTGTTGAAACCATGGCCTTAAGCTTAATGCCAAAAAATGTGTCGTCTTCCCCTTTGGGAAAAATTACCACATCGATGAGAGCCCACTGAACACTGAAGGCGTTATAAGAGATCTGGGGACACAGGTTGACAGCAACTTCTCCTTCGACCACCACATTGCCACTGTGGTCAGAAAGTCCTTCTATGTGGCACATCTCATTACCAAGGGTTTTGCATCCTGGAAGAAAGAGGTCATCATCTCTCTCTACTCTTCCCTCATTAGGCCAGTCATTGAGTATAATGCCCCATTTGGCATGTACCTCACTACACACATGCAACAGCTGGGAACACCACAAAAGTACCTCACAAAGAGGATCCTAGGCCTTAAACACATGTCCTACATGGACAGACTCAAAAAAACTCCAGCTATTTTCTCTCATATCATCTACTAATAGGTGATCTCTGCTTGACTTACAAAGCCATGTCTGACCCAACTCTGTTAGAAATGCTACATCTAAAGAAATCTCAATCCCTCCTCACCACACACTGCAGAGACCTCAACCTCATTACCATAATCAACAGAACATGCTGGAGGGACAGGTTCATAACCCAAAGACTATCCATTTTCTGGAATAGACTTCCCATACATGTCAAGCAGAGCACTTCACTGGCCCTCTTCAAGAGAAATATTGATGAGTGGATGGGAAATAGAAAGTTCACCCTGGGGATCACTGCAGTGGCTCTAATTGATAGAGGCACTGAGAACAAATGTCGGGCGGCACAGTGCCAGGGCACTTCTATGGGCTAGGCTTGTAAAGGCTCCAGGGCCATTAGCCGAGTACACACGTATGAACCTATGAACAAAGATGTATTATTTAAAACAATTAGTAAGGTGTATAAAACAGTACATACCTTTATGTATGGTTCTAAAACTCTGTGCAGAGAGCCCATGGCTAGAAAACTGCCAGAGTCCCAAGGTAGACTTAAGCCACCACTGGACAGATGCATTTTCAATGAATGTGAGTTTCAAGGGAAGAAAAATTTACTGCTTGTGCAAAGTCTGTTTTCAGTGTAACGCTGTTTTGTTTTGTTTAGCAAATAGCCATCAGTGTTTGTGCTCAAAAATTTGAAATAAAGTTTAAATTAAAATTATTTTTCTGTAATCATTGTAAAAGTAAAGGAGAAAATAGTATGCATACTGACAGGTTTCAGCAGTATTTATTATACCTAGGGAGAGACAGTGAAAGAACACTTGACTGGCTACTTGTGGAAGATGTGTTGCTGGTCCATTATGCTGCCTATGGCCCCATTTGACCATGATCTGGCTTTCATGGAAATGTATTTGTAACACTAGCCATGAATGAAAAAAAAATGCTGTTTTTTTTTAATACTTATGATGTAAACAAATTTGAAATTATAAATTCCTTCATACTTTAACTGGCTAACTTTCTTAAAATCCCAATCAAGGCTAAATTTTTAATTTGCCATGCTAATAGCAAAATAAAGTCTTAAAGTAATGAAAACAGATTTTTTTTACATATAAATACAAGTTAACCCATTCATATTTGTAGACTATTAGTTTAGCTGTGTCTAAGTGAAAAATGTATTTATAGTTTGATAGTGGTTTTCAAGAAGCATCCTTGCAAACCACCTGCCCCAAGAAAAATACAGCTGTCATGAGGGCTGGGATTTTTTTTTTATTTTTCTCTCTAAAGGAGTGACCAAGAATTTACCACTCAAGTCAGTGGCTCCTTTTCTTTTTTCTTAATTTTTATTTAGTTGTTTGTTTGCTTTTATTTATTTTTTACTAATTATTTTGTCTACCATTTCACAAAGCTGTTATGATCGCACAGACTGGAGGTTTTTTTAACTGTATGTTTTATATTGCCTTTTAAATTATGGTTGTAGAATTGTGACAAGATCATTAACAGATAAAAAATGTGATGTGCTGACTTGCGAGTAAAACACATAGAACTAAATGCTTTTTCCAAGTTCATAAGGCCCCACTGGCCCCACTTCCATATTGACAAGTATACTTTTTTTTCTAATTTCATTTGTCTCTGTATAAATAGGTGCATTTGTTTCAGGCTAAAGAAAATAATTTTGAAGGAGGAATTTTTAGAGAGTAACGTATTGTGAGTTTGAAACCTTATCTTGCTTGAAGGTTACAATATTTTTAATGACACACATATTTCATAGGATTTCTTTGTTAAAGGAGTAAGAATTTACCAGATTTTCTTCATTTGAATGATTTAATGTCCCAAAACATCAAGCATACTTAGAAAGGACTTCTTAATTGAGGAAAAAGGCCAAGTGATTGCTTTGTCTGTGTGCATTGTTATATCTGTTGTAGCACCTGGACAAAAAACATCGTACAGTGCAGTGTCTAGCTCACTGCAGACACTTGTCTGCTATCTGTCTCCACCTGACAGCAGTCACCTTCTTATTGGAATTTATCTCTGTCTGTGAAGGGAAAAAGAACGGTAAGAGAAATACAGTGACTGGGCATGCTGATGTAAGAGTAGCTATGTAAGGTAATAATTTACCCATGAAAAACTGTTTTTATTTGACGCTTTTGTCTCCAACAATTACCATAACTGTGCAGTAATAAGTTGCATTTTTAAAAAGGGTGGTCTCATTGTATTCTGCTGCTGTACTGAGTCTAACTATTAAAATGCTAATGATTGCTTTCTGGAGCAACCATTTTGGTGGTATATTTATCATAAAAAGAAAAGAGAGATTATTTGTATTTGATACTTTTCCAGACTGCCAGGACACTGTATCCAAGCTGTAGAAAATGCTTCCAATGATCTTACTTTGTTAATGCAGTGAGTTGCTATGGCAACCCTGTTTCACTTGTTTACAAAACCCTTGGGCTAGTTTCAGAAACATTAACTCCATAGAATTATGGGAAGAACACATTAAGCACCTGGTATCTAAATAACTACAGAGTTTTTATGTTTTAAATCTGAAAAAAAAGTCCCTCAGACCAAAAAGTGCATTTTTTAATATTTCTTCTTTTGTTAAGGTAGTGCTAACTTTTATTGCACAGAAACCTTCCCCGCATATTGTCATCCTTTAGAGCTGCTGACCTAAATTGCTAATGGTCAGTTGTTGTTATCATAGACTTGCTAGAATTATATCACATTTTGTTGCATCTAGTTGTATGTATAGTAAATGGTATACCACTGCCTTTGGAAGCGTTTTTTTTTTTCCCAGTAAGCATTTTCAGTTCATGTAAGTATAACCAGGAACAGATTTTGCATGCAGAACATACCCCTTGCATTTTCACAGCAGAATCCTGAAATAAGACTGTGCACATAGGTTTTCCTTGCTTAATTGTGGAAGCTTTAACTGAAGAAATCTTTGTTTATATGCACAGAACATTTTTATTTACTCACTTTTTTATCTATTAACAGTAATGGCTTAATGTGATGTCACGCTTTTCAATTTAAGTAGTTTGGCGGTTTTACTCAGATATCTTTTACAGCCTGTGTGTGTGTGTGTGTGTGTGTGTGTGTGTGTGTGTGTGTGTGTGTGTGTGTGTGTGTCTGTGTGTATGTGTCAGTTTTATATTAAATGCAGTGCAATTATTTATTTTTTGTTTAATCATTTCTTGCAGAGTTAGATGTGCTGGTCATACGTTATTCTTTTCTTGTATGACATATGGTCATAGGTATGCTGTATGTAGTCTCACAAATGAAACAAAAAACACAGTACTTCAAACGTTACAAAGATCTGTACTACGTAACACTGTAGTGTACAACAATGGCTCATTACTGTTCAAAAACAAGCATGCTGATTGGTCAGCTCAACCAGTGTGCCCAATATAAATTAAGCATATTCCAATACAAACAAGTCAGGTTGTCAAAGTATTCTGGAGTGACCTGATGGTATTAGGAAATGCTGTACTACAGCTACTATAGTGATCCAGTAAAAAACATACTTGATAAACAGACAGTCCAGAACACCAGTAGAGTAATGTAGCCAAACTTCCAAATTGCAACAATTCACTGCTTAAGTGACTAACTCAGTGATATACAGTACACAAGTGAATGCTGAGGAGGTCAAATACTGTGCCACAAAAAAGCAGCTAGCTAATACTTCATAGAAGGACATATAAAATATGAGAAAAATCAGAGATGTTTTGTAAAACAGTGGGCATTCAAGAGATATGCTTATACCAGTAGTAGAATCAATCATACTTCTGACAACCGTACCTCTGAAATTCCATACTTTTACACAACATCCATGATTTTCCTTATATTTTTCCCTATCTGTCTCATGAAAAAGGCATGTTTTTTTTCTGGTAAACCTTTATGGATTTGTGTTAGTCATTAATACCAGAGATTAGAATTTTACAGGCACACAAATAAAAAAATAACAGATACAACGACAAACCACAACGAAGATGTTATTTTCTCCATTGCCTATGTTGTAGTGCAATGGTTTACTCTGCAAGCATGCTGATGTAAGTCCTATATGCATGCACTGTATATCAGTTCGACATTAAAAAGTGTAAAAAGACTAAAGTACCATTATACAAAGATTTAGTGCTCTTATGCAAAGACATTAAGAAAGGTAAGCAATTTCTTTAAGTTATGTTATTGTATAATAGCAATAATCCATGACTGTATGTGGGTTTATCAAGAAGTACCCACAGCTGGCTTTCTTTAATCACTTAGGACTTGCCATTCTGATGAGACCACACCAACTGTGGCTAAGTCCTGATATACCCACACACAGTCATGGATTATTGTGTAAATGTACATACTGTGGAGTAATACTATATCAGGAGTGCCTTTGCTCTGTGGCGGTGTGGGAACATGTGTTTTGGGAGTGTAATGAGTTGGCAGATTTTACAATTCCCTGCAAAGTCCTCTGTCAGAAATATTGGGTGAGCAAATGGCCATAATTAAGTGAATTATTTTTTTGAGATGGGAGTCAGGATCTGAATTGCCTGGAAATAGTAAGGCCTTATTAACTTTAATTCCGTTGACTGCCAAAAAAAGCTACTAATAGAAAATGGACATAAAGTTTAAACCAACTGTACTTAATTACTGAATATTATAAAAGAAATATAAGAACTGGAAGCAGGATCTTTAGAAAAGGGAAGGATCAAAATGCATAGAAATAAAAGGAAATTGTGGCAAGTTAGGGAATGATACATGCAGAACAATGTTCAGGAGGAGGAGGAGTGAGGTTTAAGGGAAGGCAGGGACTGAGCAATGTATGTAATGTTGGACTGGTGGTAATTATAAAGAAAGAAAAAAAAGATAGCTTAGAAAAAAAAAAGATAGCTGATGTATAATGTATGAACAGGGAAAATGTTAATACTGGTTGTTTTCTTTTATGTTAATGTATGCTTGCTTATGTCTTAAGTGATAATTTAATAAAGTTGTTTAGGTTCATAGGTTCATACTAGGCTATCTGCCCTGGGGCAATTACAAGCCTAGCCTGATTTTGTTTGGCTTACGCCACCCCTTGATTTGAGTATACTGTGCCCTTTTTAAGGTTTAGTTTACTGTGCCTCTGTCTAATAGTGACACGGAAGTAATCCCCGGGACAAACCTACGATCCCCCATCCACTCATCAAGATTCTTCTTGAAGAGATTCAATGAGGTGCTCTGCCTAACATGAATTGGAATTCTATTCCAGAGCGAAGGGAGCCTCTGGGTTATGAATCTGTCCCTCCAGCAAGTTCTATTTATTTCTGTGCTGAGGTTCAAGTCCCTCGAGCGTGTGGCTCTAAGGGATTTAGATTTACTGAGGTGGAGCATGTCCATTAATTCTGGATTGGACATAGCTTTATATGTCAGGCATAGATCGCCTCGAAGTAGGCGGTATGCAACTGAGTAGAGCTGGAGTTTTTTTAACCGAGCAGCATATGGCATCTGCTTGAGTCCCTTGATCCTCTTGGTGAGGTACTTTTGGGGTCTTTCTAATTGCTGCAGGTGTCAGGTAAGGTACATCCCAAAAGGGGCATTATATTCTATGATAGGCCTGATGAGGGATGAATAAAGGGGCACGATTACCTCTCTTGATCTAGATGTGAGGTGGGCTATGCAGAAGGTCTTTCTAACCACTTTGGCAATGTGGTTGTCAAAGGAGAGATTGCTATCAACTTGGGTCCCCAGATCCCTAATTACTTTCTCTGTACTTAATGGGTTTCCGCCTATGTGGTAATTTGTGGACACATTGTTTTTGCCAAAGGGTATGACTATACACTTTTTGGCATTTAGCTTTAGACCATGGCTCTGGCACCAGCTATCCGTCTCTGTGAGACCTTTTTGAAGGATGTTTGTGTCAGCTGGAGAGTTGATTATGGCGCCCAATTTGCAGTCATATGCGAACTTGGTGAGCCATAGTCCTCCCATGTTGGCCTGTACCTCGGAAAAGTATATACCGAACAAGAGCGGTCCCAGGACAGAACCTTGTGGGACGCCACTTGTGACCGTTTTCGAGTCTGACATGGCTCCAGCAACTCTCACTCTGTGGGTTCTGTCTTTGAGCCAGTTTGTGACCCATCTTGTGACATAGGGGTTTATATTTAAGCTGGATAGCTTATCCATGATGCCCGAGTGGGGTATTGTGTCAAATGCCTTTGCTAGGTCCAGATAGGCTGTGTGGACTACCTTACCTTCATCTATGGCTTTGGTGACTGTTTCAAAGAAGTCGACCAGGTTTTAAAAAAAAAAAAAAAAAAACAAGGCAGATATTGTCAGAAAGTGTGCCTTTGCTATGTACTACACCTTTTGCTAGTTTGTGTTCTATTGTTTTAATCACATTTGTTTTGGAGTTCATTTATCCTTTGCATTTTCCTGTATGATATATATATATATATATATATATATATATATATATATATATATATATATATATATTTATATAGGGTTCCTATTCTATCGAATTGCTGAAACTTCGAACATATCTATATATATATATATATATATATATATATATATATATATATATATATATATATATATATATATATATATCTATATATATATATATATATATATATATATATATATATATATATATATCTCCACACACACACACACACACACACACACACACACACACACATATATATATATGTATATATATATATATTTTTTTATTTTCATGTATTTGTATTTCATTTTTGCTTTGTGTATTGATCATGTCTGAAAACAGCCTGCAGGATAATTTTAAATCAAATCAAATTTTATGTTGTATGCTTATTAGCTAAGCACATTATATTAGCTGTAAAAACAATTCAAATAATAAATGATAATAAATATTAGCACAAAACATGAAATGCAAAATGAAAATGCAAAGGTCATAGATGTGATTGCCATCTTAAGAGTGACTTCAGTTATAATATTTGTGTGAGATAGAAGACTTTGTTGAAAAAAAGACTATTCCAACACCATTCATCCCAGAATCACTTTATTCCCCCCTCATCATTACTAAAGTTCATGTTTTAATGTGCTGTGTAAATCCAAGTACACTTCCTCTTGATAGCTTAGATGTGTGCTTATTAAACAGCATCAAACAGAGTCCTCCTGAACCTCTCCTTAAAGAGTTTAACCTAAGCCTTGCCACAGGCTATGAACCCAAATTTTGCTCACTGATATGATGATGCTCCTCTGCAAGGGAAGCATTGACATGGATCCTGGAAATTACAGACTAAGCAGCTTTATTAGTCTAGGCCGTAAAGCTGTGGAGTACAACATAACTAATCCTAATAATAATATTTACAATCTCATTAATCTTGATCCACCCCCTTCTGACAATTTGGCTTCATCAAAGGGAAATCATGCCTGTTAAACCATGTTAATTTCTTCAAGAGGATTACACAAGCAGTCAGCAATGGCCCTGCTATTCATTCAGCATATCTTGATCTGGCCAAAGCATTCAATACCATACCAGATGCCAGAATTGTAAGAAAAGCAATATCCTTAAACATAGATCATTATGTGGTAAGGTGGCTTGTCAGTTGGCTGAAAGGAAGTACCCATACAGTTTGTGTGTCTGGCTGCATCCTGCATGAACTTAGGCATGAACTTGCAGCACCATTAGGCACCTTATTCAACCAAAGCCTGAGTACTGGCTTTGTCCCAACCGAGTGGAGGACAGCCACTGCCATCCCTTTACACAAAGGTGGAGCATCCACCGATCCAGGAAATTACAGATCCAACAGCCTAATTAGCCTGATCTGCAAGGCTATGGAATGGATTATCATGGACCTCATTAACAGGGACATTGGCGACCTCCAAACACTTAACCCCACACAGTTTGGCTTTGTCAAGGGTAGGTCATGTCTGTTAAATCTGGTCAACTTCTTTAAGACAGTCACCAAAGCCATGGGTGTGGGAAAGACGGTGCACATCGCCTACCTTGACCTAGCCAAAGCCTTCGACACTATTCCCCACTCGGGCATAGTAGATAAACTTTCTCAACTAGGCATCAATCCATATATTACCGGATGGTTAGCAAACTGGCTCACTGATAGAACCCACCTAATCAAAATAGGGAAAGCCACCTCAAGCAGTAGGCCCGTAACAAGTAGTGTACCCCAGGGATCAGTCTTGGGGTCTCTGTTATTTGGGTTATACTTCTCTGAGGTGCAGGCCAAAACCAGTGGGCTATGGCTGACCAAGTTTGCAGATGTCTGCAAGCTGGGCACAGTCATCAGTTCGCTAAGTGATGTGGACATCCTCCAAGAGGGTCTCACCCAGACAAATGACTGGTGCCAGAAACATGGCCTTCAAGCTAAATGCTAAAAAATACATCATCATCCCCTTTGAGGAGAGTGATGTCCCCACATATTATCACATTAATAACAATGTCCTAAGTACACAATCAGTAGTGAGGTATTTGTGCACCCAGGTTGATAGCAACCTGAATTTGACCACCATGTTGCTTCCATTTTACGGAAAGCTTTCTACATGGCCCACTTCATAAGTAAGGGTATCTCATCCAGGGACAAAGAGATCATAAAATCCCCACATTCTTCCCTTATAAGGCCAGTTACTGAGTACACCACCCCTTTGGCATGTACCTCACAAAGCACATGCAGCAGCTGGAGAGATCACAGAGGTTCCTCTCCAGGAGAATCCAGACCCTCAAACATCTACCCTACATAGATAGGCTAACAGCCCTGTCCCTCTGCTCAGTTTCATACAGACTCCTGAGAGGTGACCTCTGTCTGGCATACAAAGCAATCTCAGACCCCACCTTGATGGGACTGCTGCGTAAATGCAAGTCAAGCTCCACTCAAGGAACCCATACACATGACCTCAACCTGGTCTGTGATATCAATAGGACTTGTTGGTCGGACAGATTTGTGTCCCAGAGACTCCCCCATCTGTGGAGTAGACTCCCTCTCCATGTCAAGCAGAGTACCTCATTGTCCCTTTTTAAGCACAATCTGGATAACTGGATGGGAAACGGAAAATACACTCCTGGGATTCCACCTGTGTCCCTGCTGGATAAGGGCTCTGGGTGCTGACTTGTCTAAACATGGGCGAAACTCTTAGCTAGGCTTATCAGGGCCTCAGAGCCAGTAGCCTAGTAACCTTGTATGATTCTACGATCTTATGCCTTTTCAAATAATACCAAGATAGCCAGTGGGGTCCCCAGGAGTTTGTGCTATGTCTTTTCCAAATGATAACCAAGACCTCTGATTAACTCTATGTGCAGCTAACTGCAAACTGGGTGTGCAGGTGGAAAAACCTATTCAGAAATCTGTGTCCTTCAAAAAGAGCTTACCTAAGGTAATAACTTGTGTACAGAAAATTGGATTAAATTCAACTCTTAAAAGTGTAGTATTGTTTCTATTGGAGACTGGAAGATGTTCAGCATTTGATGTCTGTTGCAAACTCCTAAGCTATTTGAGTTATATCCTGCCAAAGATATGACCAACCATCCAGTTTTTCAAAGGTTAAGGTGTCTTCCATACCTCTCAACCCCTTAGTACAAGAAATCTGCCCAACAAAATGGGGGGAGAAAGGACCAAAAATAGGGACATGTTTTAAATATTGCCCTTGTAAACTTAGAAAGTTGGTGGAGTAACAGGGTTTTTTTAACGCACATTTTTTGACGGATTTGAAGTCTGAAGCTCAAATGTGTATCATTATTTAGTGACTACAGTCCTCAGATCATGCCATTGATTTGCCAGAAAACCACAAATTGTATGCGGAACAGACCAAAAAATATGAGCCAAAAATCTGAACATTGTGTGAAAATCTGGACAGCCGAAAGGTACTGCCTTCCACATGCTGTAACTGCTAAGAGCTTGAGCAGAGCTCCATATAAAAGGTAGTTAGAGCATAAAAAGCCTTCAGTGTTTTCTTGCCACTGAAGTATACTCCCTCTGCAGGCTATATAGAGCTAATGTTCTGTTAGCATTCCTGAAGGTTGTACAGATAACTTCCCTTAGGGTAAAAAGACTTCAGCTAAATTATTTTTTTCTGAATAAAAGCTGTGATTCTGTGTGAAAACGTATTTACTTTTAGCTGAGAAACATTATATTTTGCACTGTCTTCACATGTAAATGAATGTTTTGTTATTTGAGAATGCTTGTGTGAAAAAACTGTGTAAATGCTTTTGACTACTTTTTTCCTATATTGCTATGTAGAATAATTGGGTTTGATGCAGGGTATTGTGATTTTGCATACCGTCTCTTAAACTATTTACCTCAAAACTTGACTTGTATTGTCATTTGCTTTACTAACTCACTCAGGATCTGCTATTCACCTCTCTAGTACTCTTTTCAGCTGAACCATGGAACAGATATCCATCTCCTTGGTTCTTCCTTATCCTGTCCAGAAGAAGTCTATTTCTTAGTACTCTTAGGTCTGTCAGGCTTTATCACTACCTCAGCAATGGAGGAGTGACTCTGTTGGGGCCAGACTGGGTTCCTTGGACCACTAATCATTGTCTCTCTGTCCCTGTGGTGTAACACGTACTGCCACTAAGGGCCATAATTTAGTCATCTTCAACATGGCGACTAATTAGCCCTTAACAGGCAAGAGAGAACCACTCTTGTCAGTCTTGGAGAAGTAGCGGATAAAGGTTCACTGCTTAGCCAAGTAAGGTGCTTGTTTCCTGGATAGTACCACTGCCATGGTTCAGTCTTAAATATGACTTCTGTTCTCTCTCTCTCTCTCGAACAAAGAAGACTTGCTGAGATTACTAAAGGGATTGCTTCTAGCCTTAAATATTTTTTGTTTTTCTTTCTTCACTGACTTAATAAAAAATAAATCAAAATTTCCCTCGATTCTGTCACTGATTTCCAGTCAGAACAGTGGGGACTGGAAGGGGAGTATTGTTCTTCAGTATTTTTCCTTAAACTGAATATTATGTTTCTGGGGACAGTGTTTTTTTTCAGATTGGCTTCCAGTATAGTTGACAGAAAAGTGAAAGATTTTTTTTTCCAGTAGGAGCAGATTGAAATCCCTGTCTCCCAGCATAAGTTATATGACTTGTTACACCTAGATGTTTTCTCAGCTGAATCTGTCTGTCCTGTTTTATTAGCTTTATAGGATGTTGTCTTAACAACTTGTATGCCTGACTTTCAACCATACCTCTCAGCATTTGAGTTTTAGACTTTATATCCTTCAGAAAATGTATGCTAACACAAAAACTGTTATTCTAGTAACTTTTCAAGTTTATAACAGAAATATTTAAAACCAAATAATTCTTGGTATGCACTGTCAAAACAACCAAGAACCTAACAGCAATACAATATGGGTAATGCTGATATCAGGAAGTGAGTGTAAAACCTTTTATTAAAATAAAAAATCAAATAATTTAACATATACACACTCTTATTTTAGTGCTTTCATCCCTCACAGGAGATTTCTTCAGAAAAAACTTCTGAACACTCATTTTCTGGTGTCAGCATTATCTGCACGGTACTGTTTTTAAGGTTCCTGGTGATATTTAAAGTCTGTCCCTATTTTTGGGCCTTTGTCCCCTCTTTATTTTTGGCTTTGTCTACATTTCTTATGCTTATAGGTTGACAGGCATGCATTCAACCACATGTACCTGCTACTTCTGTTTTACTTATGAAAAGTATTGTTTGAGTAGGTTCTCAAACCTATTTGGCCCTTCTACTGTGGTCCTAAAGATGTGTTGCTAGAGGGATACTAATTTAAGGGGTTTATCCCATATATATTCAACTCTGTTTCTTTAAAATGAAAAAAATATGTTCTTTCTTTTTCAAAACCTTTTTTCAATAATATATCTAGTAGCCATAGCAAGGATCCAACAGTTATGTATATATATATATATATATATATATATATATATATATATATATATATATATATGCCAAAAAACTCAGTTAAATATTGAAGAAATAGATTATGTATAATAAAACTTCAATGTAATAACTAGAGGAAAACAAATAAAATAAAATAAAACTTCAAATAAAAATCCAAGAGCCAATAATTAGCGCTTTCATCCAGGTTTAATATACTAGACTTCTTCAGAATGTTTAAAAATACAAATAATGTGTTAATAAATAAGCATCAATTGTAAAGAGATGATGACATCAAAATTCCAAGACCAATAGAAAGCCAAGCATTCAGAAATATGTAAATTCTGTAATACAGTAAGACATGAATATTCAATAAATGTACAGAAGTTCATGAATAAGTAAAAGGAAAACAGAACTACAGAAAATATAATAATTATTGGTTCCATTTTAAAGCACATATAATATTTATATGTTCATTCAAACCAGGTGGGGCTTCAGCATTTAACAAAAGCTGCCAGCGCAACTCCTTAACTTCCAGTAAGGTGTTTTTGTCTCCAAAAAATAAGGGTACATGATCTAAAACAAAGAAATTAAATCCTGTAAACAAGGTGCAAGTGTTACTATGTTTAGCTAAAGCATTGTTAGGATCGCAATTTCTGATAGCTGCCAGGTGCTCTTTAATTCTGGTGGAAAGTTTACGTATGGTTTTACCAATATAGAATGAGAAGCAAGTGGTACAAATAGCAGCATAGACCACAAAATTGGAATTGCAGTCAAAATGACCATTAAATTTGACCATATAGTTATTGTGTTTAAAAGTATAACTGTTTCCAGTAATAATCCATTTACAAACAATACATTTGTTACAAGCAAACATGCCTTGTACATGTTGTATGATATTTGGAGACAATAAAAAAGGCTGGTCTCTATTCTCAAACATTAATTGTAGAGATTTATTTTTCTTGTAAGCAAAAGTAGGGCTGGAACCCAATTTCATATTGATTTCCTGACTAGAGATCGAAATGCTCCAGTTATTATAAAATACTTTTTTGATTGCATTAGAGTCTCTACAGATGGGAATGGGGAAAGAGGAACATCTGTCAGTTCCAGTGTTGGTGGGAATCAAAAAAATTAATAAGGGAGAGAGATTAGTGGGAGTAGGTGGAACATTATTAACATGTGGAAGCGTGTTCTTATGTTTAGGAGTGAAACCATTAAGGATGATGGGAGGGAACTTAGTGTGTCTTAAAGAGTTTACCTCTGTAAAAATAGACTGTAATAAATCATTAGGATACCCTCTATCTAAAAGGAACTTAGTAAAAATGAGACATTCATGTAAAAAAGAGGAATCATCAGAAATTATACGAGAGAGTCTAATGTACTGTCCTTTAACCATGTTATGTTTCATAAAATGAGGATGTATACTAGAAAAGTGTAAATAATTATTTCTGAATGTGCTCTTCCTAAAAATAGAAGAAGTCCAAGAAAGAGTGTTGGAGTTGAATGTGACCTGTATGTCTAGAAATTTCACTACTTTACCTATGGTAGAAATTTAAAAATTTAAGAAAGGGATACTATTAGACATCTGACTGATAAATGTATGAAGATAATTTTTATTTCCTTTCCAAACAAAAAACAAATCGTCAATGTATCTTCTATACAGGAGAACTTGACTAAAGTAAGGTAAAGATACTAAGGAATTGATTTCCCACCAAGCTAATACTAAATTAGCATAAGCTGGTGCTAATTTAACTCCCATTGCAACTCCCTTAATCTGATGAAATATTTTGTCTGTAAAATAAAAATAGTTATTGGTAAGAACCAAAGAAGTTAAAGTACAAATGGTATTAATTCTAACAATGTCCTTATGCATCTTGGGAATCCCAAAAAACTTTCCTAAGTGAGGATTATTAACAATTATAAAGTTAGCTTCCATCTCAGAAATAAAATTCTTGCTGAGTAACTCAGTAATGGTAGTGTCAATAGATTTAAAGGCCATTTCAACCTCAGAAATAAAAGCAGGGGAATAACATTCACTATTAGTTAAATCTTTCAGTAAAATATGTGTATATTTAGTTTGTTCCATTAAAACAATACCAGAGCCCTTATTAACCATTCTGAATTTTCTATTTTATTACATATTTACAATGGTATACATTCTAGTATCCCTTTCTTAAATTTTAAAATTTCTACCATAGGTAAAGTAGTGAATTAGTGGGAGTAGGTGGAACATTATTAACATGTGGAAGTGTGTTCTTATGTTTAGGAGTGAAACCATTAAGGTTGAGACCATATGATGTCCGAGTTTTCAGAAACTCAAACTCCATATAGTTGAGACCATATGATGTTTGAGTTTTCAGAAACTCAAACTCCATATGGTCGAGACCATATGATGTTCGAGTTTTCAGAAACTCGAACTCCATATGGTCGAGACCATATGATGTTCGAGTTTTTAGAAACTCGAACTCCATGTGGTTGAAACCATATGATGTTCGAGTTTTCAGAAACTCAATCTCCATATGGTTGAGACCATATGATGTTCGAGTTTTCAGAAACTCGAACTCCATATGGTTGAGACCATATGATGTTCGAGTTTTCAGAAATTCGAACTTCATATGGTTGAGACCATATGATGTTCGAGTTTTTGAAAACACAAAGCTTTTGAACAGAAATGGTGAGAATCAGGAAATTTACACTTTTCCTCACTGTAGTGCAATCTCAGAGTTGGTATATATAAATTGCAGGGAGTGTGGGGGACAGCCCCCCACATGAGGGATGCAGTGGGCTTATCTCCTTGCAAAAACATAAAAAAATGTAGATTTTTTTTTTTTTTTTGATGTTCTAGTTTTCAGAAACTTGATTATATGGTCTCTTTGATATTTTTTTCGAGTTTTCAAAAGGCAATCATGTGACATAGACTCCTATCTATATGTGTGTGCTTGTGTGTATGTTTGCGTGTGTCCGTGCTTATGGAAGTATATATCTGTAAGTAATCATATTTCTCAAGCATTGTATAATTGAGCTTCATTTGGTTAAGTGTCTTTCTCCATATCAGAGCTGTGACTGGCTATTCCAGCTGTCAATGGCATTCCTCAATCTGCCGCCTCTCAAGTACAAAACAAACAAAAAAAAGGTCGGTGCCCCATTCCTCCTGGCTAGTGCTCCTAACTACTGTATCAAGCCATGTCTTGTTCTCTATCCAAGGTGAGCCAAATCTGCCCCTCAGCTTAGAGCATGCTGCAGTTAATACTATACACAAAGCTTTGAAACAAGCACTTCAGTCCTGACGGTAAGTTTTTTTTCTCTAACTAAATAAATGTCCATATGGAAATAATAATGGTACTACACTGCTGCTGATCATGCCTCCAGGAGGCCTGCCCTCTTCTCCCCATTCAAGCCTTGCTTTTGATCCATATACTTTGATATAGGTTCATAGGTAGGTACTAGGCTATCTGTCCGAGTGCATTTATAAGCCTAGCCGGAGTGTGTCAGCTTTCGCCGCCCCATTGATTAATTGACTGATCCTCTGTCAAGCAGAGCCAATGAAGTGATCCCAGGGGAGTATTTTCTGTTACCCAGCCACTCGTCGAGGTTTCTCTTGAAGAGTGTTAGTGAGGGGCTCTGCCTAATATAGTTTGGAATTTTGTTCCAAGGCATGGGGAGTCTCTGTAACAGGAGTCTATCGCAGACTTGAATTATTGCACTGAGTTATATTAAATACATTGGCTGTACACTGGTTGTTTTTGAATGTCTGTTTGTATTTAAAAGGTTGCAATATTGTGGGCTAGTATGTGAAGTCATTGATTGAGTGTAGGCAAGCAATTGTGTAGTTGTGTACATCCTGCTAGTATTTATTTCGAATGTAATGGTAATGTTGCTTTCAATATATATGTCACTTACAATACCACTGCATATTCTATATGAGACATTGCTTATCACTCGCTGTGTACTTCCTGATTTAATGACATAAGTTTGTCATAATGGTTAAGGTCTTCACCATACAAATCCAAGGTATGTAGTTTGATTCTCACCTTAGGTTATTGGCTAGGCTTAAAACAGCCTTTCAGGGCAATTAGCCTATTTTTCATCTATTATTTGAATGTGTTCACATTTAGTGTTACCTTTTCAATAAGTGTGTTAGGCAGATGCAAGCACAGTTATGATATAGCTTTGAAGGTGGAATCGTCTTGCTGCAGTTGTAGTTGGTGCAGTGTGTAATAGTGATTTATTTTTCTGATGTGCAACTGAAGACATTTATTCTGAAGAAAGCTCATTTATTCTAGAAATTAAAATTTGTCAGCTCTTACTGTTTGTAAATAAATGTCAGTTTTTCTGGATAGAATTTTCTTTGTTTATAATGCTTCACCAGTACTGTTTGCCATCTCATACTTCCTGTTCTCCCTTTGTTTCTGTTCTGCTTTTTTGTTAGTGTTTTAATACCAAGTGCATGTCAACATTTAACTTCAGCACACAGTCGTATTTATTCATTTGTTAAGTGGGCAGGCCAACTAAACACAAATAGTTCTTTTCATTTATGTCCCTAGAGCTGTGACTGGTTAAGTATTTGCAACCCTTGCAAGGAAATCAAATGCAGAGCTACAGGGCAAAAGTTATTAGCAGAGCATAATCTATGAATAACAGTGGTGTGTCTGTTTATGTCCATCAGTGTGTGTTTTTGTGTATGTCTGAATGCTGTAGAGCACTGGAATTCTCAGATGCATGAAGTTGTTGTACTTGACACTTTAATTTGGAGAACTTTTGGAAAATATCTTTAGTATCTTATTGTTCCTTTCCTGATGCTCCTGTCTGATTATAAGGTAGTTACTGCACTCTTTGCTTTTTTATTTTATTATTGTTACATTGTACTTAGGCAATGTTTTCACATATAGGTATAGGTATAGGTATCAGTTTTTACTTTCTTGTAATTATGCATTAATCCTTTTGTCTGTAGTTTATTTAATTTGAGTTAATGTCCTTTATTTGTAGTTATATGTAATGACCACAATCAACAGAACATGCTGGAGGGACAGGTTCATAACCCAGAGACTGCCCATGCTATGGAATAGACTTCCCATACATGTCAAGCAGAGCACCTCACTGGCCCTCCAAGAGAAATCTTGATGAGTGGATGGGAAATAGAAAATTCACCCCAGGGATAACTCCAGTGGCTCTACTCAACAGAGGCACTAGGAACTAATGTCGGGTAATCCTATGGGCTAGGCTTGTAAAGGCTCCAGGGCCATTAGCCTAGTAGACACCTATGAACCTATTAACTCCCTTGGCTCTTTTCCATTATGCTTTCTTGCTTATTAAAATCTTAATAAATGAGTTCACTCTTTTGTATATATAAATGTATATCGGAAAACAGATGAGGCTCGCCACAGTGGAAATATAAAAACACGTTTAATCACTGCAGTACAAAGTAAGCGCTTTCACATCTATCCAACGCTTCATCAGACTTTAAACAACTGCACTAAGCCACAACTCATTTAAATAGTAATACATACAAATATCAACCAATCATGGCCAGCTCAATTACATCACATATTATGCCCCAAGGCATTTTAAAAAAGACACAAGACAAAAATGTGTATTCATAAAAGTATTCATAAAGCACTCTATTAACTACAACATATACATATAAATATACAAATTTAGTATAAGTAAAAACATTTCACTAAAAAGTATATATATATATATATATATATATATATATATGAAAAACATATATACATAAAAAAACCCTATAACATATGAAACTTTATAGGCTAATGTTCATAGGGGCGTGCTGCTAAAAAAGGTTTCAAAGTCACTTTCTCATTGAGACCATGCCCCTTATAACCCTGAAATTTAATTATCCACCTATTCTCACATTCCTCCGTATGATTCTTAATATCGCCCAGTCTGTCAGTTTTTTTGATCAGTTCTAAAACACTAAATTTAAATTTGTGTAACGTGCCTACATTCAAGACATGCCGAGCCAAAGCATTATGTTCATCTTCTCTATTAATCGCATATATGTGCTCTCTGACACGTTCTTGAAGACTTCTGTTTGTTTTTCCTATATAGAAACACAAGCATATCTGGGCAAACAGCCAAATATACTAGGTCTCTAGAGTTACAGTCGGCATAAAAATTAAATCTATGTTCATTACCTGTGTCTGGATGTATAAAACAATTGCTTCTAGACATGTAAGCACATTGGTTACATCCTCTACAAGAGAAGGTGCCTTGCCTACTGGGCGGAACTGATCCCTTCATATTACTTTCATAACAACAATCTCTTCAATGATTTTGTATTTTTATATGAGAAACTGGGTTTTACTCCCACTATCTCAGCAATCATATCATCAGTGGTTAAAATATCCCAATTTTTGTTAATAACATCGTTAATCTTTAAATTCTTATTAGAATAGGGAATTATCATCCTAGTCACATTAGCCCATTGCTCACTATTATTAACACTCCCAGTATTACCCTGGTTCTTATACAAGTAAGGCATACCTTTTCCTTTCCTCATGAATTTATTCACTTGGTGCACACCTTCTACTTTTTTTTTACTATATCCCCTTAAAGACAGATTATCAGCCAACATCTCTTGTTTCAAGCTATAACTTTCATCACTGGTAGTCTGACTTCTTACTATGTTTCGGTAAATATGTTGGGGATGCATACTACTGCGATGTAGAATGCTATTCCTCCAACAAGGCTTCCTATATACTTCAGAGTGCATCGCATCTCCTCTCTTCAATATTTGAACATCTAAAAATTTTGTCATAACATCTGAAGTCTTATATTCAAACCTCAAAAAGTCAGTGGTACCATTTATATAATCAATAAATTCAGTACCATCCCATGTAAAAAAGACATCATCTACAAAGTGTTTATAAAACTTAATATGTTTGCTGTAAAAAATGTTTGCCATAACATAAGTGCTCTCCCAATACGCTAACACAAGTTTAGCGTAAGAATTAGCACAGGGGGCGCCCATGACAACCCCTTTTTTCTGTAGATAGTATGTACAATTATAAAGAAAAACATTATTATTCAGTACCAAATCAAGTAATGCTAGAGTCCTAATAATCAAATTCCTTGGTACCCCTTTTCAATCAGAAAAAGTCTCACAAATTCCATCCCTGTGTCATTGGGAATTGATGCGACTAAAGATACAACATCTAAAGTGACTAATAAATCATTCTACACATTTTCATTTGACGATATATAGTCACCATAACTTTCTAAAAATTCATGGTTATCCTTCAGTATGGATGTAGTATTGTCCACCACTGGCGGAATTGCTTCTCAATGAAAATGGAAGCAGGTTCCATAAGCCAACCACCACCTGAGACAATGACTGTTTGCTTTGGCTCGACATGTCTTGAATGTAGGCATGTTACACAAATTTAAATTTAGTGTTTTAGAACTGATCAAAAAAACTGACAGACTGGGCGATATTAAGAATCATACTGAGGAATGTGAGAATAGGTGGATAATTAAATTTCAGGGTTATAAGGGGCATGGTCTCAATGAGATGGTGACTTTGAAACCTTTTTTACCAGCACGCCCCTATGCACATTAGCCTATAAAATTTCATATGTTATAGGGGTTTTTTATGTATATATCATTTATATATATATATATATATATATATATGTATACTTTTTAGTGAAATGTTTTTACTTATATTAAATTTGTATATTTATATGTATATGTTGTAGTTAATAGAGTGCTTTATGAATACTTTTATGAATACACATTTTTGTCTTGTGTTTTTTTAAAATGCCTTGAGGCATAATATGTGATGTAATTGAGCTGGCCATGATTGGTTGATATTTGTATGTATTACTATTTAAATGAGTTGTGGCTTAGTGCAGTTGTTTAAAGTTTGATAAAGCGTTGGATAGACATGAAAGCGCTTACTTTGTACTACAGTGATTAAACGTGTTTTTATATTTCTGCTATGGCGAGCCTCTGTTTTCCGATATATCTTATTCTGTTCTGAAGAAGCTCCTCGTCCAGGACTGTTTTGTTGTAGTTCTATATATAAATGTATGTCAGATGTCCCAACTATCAAAAGTTAGAGCGCTTACATAACAGAAAAAAAAAGACTGAATCTGGAAGATTACAAAAAAGCCAAATATATATATAAGGAAAAAATTGCAGGAGGGCAAGTTTTCCTGCACTGCCCATGTACCATCTATAATCTCCATGCCCCCAGCTACTTACTCACAAATGCAAACTATTCCTGCAAAGCCAGATATTGACTGTTTAAAAAAATGAGCAAATGACAACAGAATCAATTACTTTCATTCAGCCAATGCCAACTCCCACCCCAACCCAACAGTTTTCATGGCTGTGTAATATTCTTTTACCTCCAAATAAACAAGTTGCCAGCTTGCTACACAATAAACTATTCCAAGTTGATTCACACAAATCACAAAGCCAGAAATACTGCCAAAAATATCTAGTTTATCACTACCAGTATCACTGGAGTAATAATAATAATAATAATAATAATAATAATAATAATAATAATAATAGTTCTATTTCCTCTGTCTTCAATTTCATTGAGCTATTCCTCTCATCTCAGCTATCCAATATTCTGCAGAATATTCATGATTTTGTCTCATATTTTGTACCTTTTCCCCTTTTAAATTTTTTGAATTTCTGGTAAATAGTTGACTACTACAGTCAATCAGTAAAGCCAGGCATAAGAGTTTCATCTTCATCAGAATTGGCATCAAAAGAGAAGGGAGATAACTGCATCTGCAAGTGCACCACCACAAGATTGTACACAGCTGCTGTCTCATACGTTAACCCACTGCAACCACCTGATTCTTCAGTGGTACTGTCTTGCTGATCATATTTATTTGGGAGGGCGGTAGTAGGCATATGTACTCTGAGCTTGGAGTACAGTGCCTAGACAATGGAGCCATAATGCGTAGGTATTCATCCCCCATTGCATACAGATATTTATGAATCATTAAGGACTTCTGTACCAGCCCATCTCCACTGCACAGCAATTTTTATGAGCAAGTCCTTATGCAGTTTTATTATAAAAAGTATTTTAATTAATTTTAAATACTGTGGCTTAAATATTCATTTTTTTGTTAAATTCAAGATATAGCCGCTTCCTTGTCTTTGGTTACAGTGTAATTGTATTCTGCAATAAAGTCTGCCAGTATAATTCAGAATTTTTTTTGAGTATATCAAACCGTTTTGGAAATAAGGTCCTTTATAATTAGGTGACCAAAAATAACTGTTCATAGTCAGTGTTAGTGATTGCGACATGGACTTTTTGAAAATTGTCAGTAATATTGGGGGTTAACTGTAGACTAATTGGCTTAAATTATTTTTGTTTTGAAAAGAGAAAGTTTTAATATTAGAGTTTATAGTGCTCATGCATTTTTCTTGAAGGAAGCTCAGATCCTCCTGCTGATGTCTTGGCATATTATTTTTGCATGTATTATATCATGTCACGGCATTGTAGTTTAAAATCACAACATACGTTTACTATGCTGTTGTGTTCTTGTTAGGTATATTGGAAAGTGAACGTAAAATGATTTTGTGAGTAGTTCCTACCAGTTATGAATATTGGTTATGCACAGCAGCCTCAGCACACTGTCATGTGATGTTTCTAATCAGTGATTCAGTTTGAAGATGATATAGTAGTAGTTCTGAGAAATCCAGCTTTATTCAAGGATCTCAACAAAAAAAAATAACTTTTTGTTTCTGTCTTAGAAGCTGCCTTCAGTAAAATGTAGCAGTGTAGTGACATTCTTGATTTGAACCCAAATACCTTATTGAGCCAGAGTTATTCCAAACTATTGTACACTATCAGTCTGAAATCTACATTTAAAACATCAATAAAGTCTAATAAATAAATGAAGTTAAGGTACTGTTAATATCAGAAGAGCAGAACATAGAAAAAACTGTATATCTCACTGCATGTAGACAATATGAAATAACAGTAAATAAGGAAGACTGGAGTAGTAAGTGAGCACTGGCAGAAAAGTGAAGGTGTTGGTCCTCTGTACAGACTGTTGGAATGAGGCCATTTGTAATATGTTTTGTTGAATGCTATTGCCATCCAGTAATAAACAGTATGAAGTCACTCCATAAGAGGCAACTAAGAGATGATGTTCTACATCTCAAAAATCACAAGACTTATGAAGACATCATTTCAAAAGTTAATATGTATGTACAGTAGGGGGAAAAGAGAGAAGAAGCAGATGAAAACTGGTCAGAGTATAGATATCCAAATATCTCAAAGGGGAGAAAAATCTACAAACACAAAAAGTAACAATCCAATGATTGTGACATATGAATCGGGCAGTATGAAGAAAGCATTTTTTTTTCATACGGAGAATATTGAGTCTATAAATTCATCTTCCTGTGAAAACTTAGTTTGAATGCAGTTGTGAAATTCAGGAATGCATGGGACAGGCAGAGAAGTGAGCAAAGAGGATTTGTTGGATAAGCAGCCACTGCCTTCTGTCAGATTCAATGTTTCAAGAGGAGTTGACCAAGTTCTTTCTGTACACTCAGATACTTAATGTTGTGTGCTGTGAAATGAGTGTTCTTCAGGATAATCTAGAAATGGATATTCAAATGCTTGTTTACAATTTCACTGATGAATCCATTTTTTACAATCAAAAATAAATAAATAAATAATCTTTGCTGTCTTTGAATAAAAGACGTGACATATTTAGGGTCATCATCAGACAGATCCTACCTCATGTGTACCAGGAAGATAGGTGTTATTTTTAAATGAAAATCACAAAACACTTCTGAAATTATGCCTTTTTCTCCATGTATTCCTAATGCCTTTCTAAAAAGCTGAATTTCTAACCTTTTAGCCTGTGTTATAGACTGACATGCATAATCTTTTTACCAAGATAGTTTTGGTTGCAGCCAACTCTGAAAAAATGAGATAACAGACCCTTATCTGTGAGCAGTCTATCTCACCATCCACCAGTCCTCAACCTCCTTTTTTCTATTTTTGCCCATGGGGTTGTGGTGTCACATCAATGGTGACCATCATTTAGAGACAGTGTTAATATCACTAGGTGGTTGATATACTGTACCACACATGTATACTCACTCACACCTCTGGCCAGTTTAGAGAGTCCAGTCCACAGTCCACCTACTGCATGTTTTAGGAATGTGGGAGGAAAGTGGAACACCCGGAAAACAAAATGGTAACACAGGGAAGGCATGCAGACTCCACACAGGAAGGCATCCCAGCTGAGGATCGAACCTTCTTTCTTAAATATGTTTTACACACACACACACACACACACACACACACACACACACACACACACACACACACACACACACAAACACACACACACACATATATATATATCTATATATATATATATATATATATATATATATATATATATATATATATATAATCTACTTCACAATATCAAAGCAATTGAACATTGGACTGTAAAACTTTGCTCCAAAAAAATTGAACATCAAAACACAAAAAAAAAAAAAAAAAAAAAAAAAGAGACAGACACTAATATTTTTTGCATCAGTATAAGCTTCTGTTTTAGTACATTGCATCACACACTGCATGTCATATATAAAAATAATCACCATATACTTGTAATGAAATGATAACACTCTAAAATTCTGTCTGAATTTATAAATGCATGAAACTTTGCCTTACCTATCAAGCCCTTAATTCCATCTTGAGAATAATACAGTCCATGATGGCTATTAGTCACTAGTTTGATTTGCCAAAACATCCGGTTCTTAATTTTAAATCAAAATTACCTTCCTGTTTCCTCAGCTGTAAACCATTCCAATACAAACAATCTGGTAACACCATTAAATGCAAATTAATGTTTGTATATCACATAATATTCATCTTTTATTTTTATTGCATTAACATGATGCATCTTTCTTTGTCTTAATGTAATACATTATTCTTTTTTTGCAAAATAAAATACATAGTATATTGCGCATGTTGCAACATACATGGCTTGATCAGTGTTGCATGTGGTGAGGTGCTCCAACCTGAAGTTGCATCCTGATTTTTTATTTAAAATCTAAAGTCTGTTCTCTATATATCCATAAATGCCAAACATTCCACAAGGAAATGTATCCTTTGTCTTGTGTGAAGTCACCAATTCATTCATATTATCTCTACTTTTTTTCTAATAGTTATTCTCTAACAGACGATTAATACTTTTAAACTTTTCCCTTGAAAAAAGATTCAGTTCCAACAATCGTTTTTTCAGTACATCATAAGTATGTAAAAGTTTCAGTTGTTTTCTTGACTTATTGTTCAGCTGCTGCAGCAATTGCATATTTCATGTCCACTCTGGCAGAATCACCTTACTAGTTTATTCTGCTGTAATTGAAACTTCAGTTTTTCTTTAGTATCTGTCGGTCCAGTTTTTATTTCATCTCTGAATTTCACCGTAACATTTATAGATAGCTTATTTCTTGAAAATGACTCATTAAATCTCCAATTTCCCTCTCAAATGCATTATGATCCGTAGTTAATTAAGGCATACTAATATTTGGCTCTTACTTGCATTATCCTTCAGTTTCCTGGAGTGAGAACTTGAAAATGCACATATGTATTAATGCATTCTTATCTAAACAAAAAAAAAAAAAAAAAAAAAAAAAAAACATTTTACATTACTTTTTCACACCACCACATCTAAATGTTGAATACTTTGGTTATCACTGATGGCAGCAAATGTCAAAGAATCAGTACTGTTATTTATATAAAAAGAACTTTCTAAAATTATAGTCATTATGACAACACTAAACCAAAAGCAAACTTCTTTTCCAAATGTGCCATCAGTAAATTTGGAAAAAAAAATGGGCGCCATCACTGCTGCCATCAACACTTCCAAAATCTGTTTAAAATATTTATTCTTAAATGAAACAATAATAAGCAGTTAATAGGCTATCAAAATTTACTTCCACATCCTTCATTTTATCAATGAAATGGAAATAGTCCCTCATAAAAATGTATATGTAGTAATAATGTATTTAAGATCTTTTCAACAAAAATAGTATAAGGTTCAGTTTTAGAATATGCTGCCAATACATCAGGATGAATGACTTTATCACCCCCGTGAATATGCTGCAAAACTAGGGAATAGCAGATGTAGTTTGGTTGCAGAACTTATAAACCTCATCTGCAATTTCACCTGGCAAATACAAATAATTATTTTTCTGTTTAACAGATATGTAGTTCCTTATTTATATGTCATCCATTAATATTTCAGGCATAGTATTGTAATAGTCTACAGAGTCCAGAACTACCAAGGCTCAACCTTTATCTGCCAACAAGTTTTCCTTTTTCTGTGATAAGGAGTACCTAGCTGCCTTGTCTTCAGGTTTCAGGCTGTAAAATTTAAATTTATAAGGCTTCTTGAAAAGGTCCCCAAATTCATTCTCACAAACTTTCTGAAATATGTTTATATTCACATGTAACACAGGCTTAGAATCATTCATTTTCTTAACCGCATCTTTTCTGTCAAATTTTAATTCTCCTTCAGCTGCAAAACTTTTCTAATACAAATCTGACGAATAATGTTATGAAAGTAATGACTTCATTTGTTCTTATTAAAAATACAAACATTAGAATTGTAGTTAAAATGCAAGCATGTTCATTAACTGGCAATTAGAAATAATTGTCTTGAAAGTTACAGTCCTCATCAGTTTCTCTTTTGGTAACTCCTCATTTTGGACCAAAGTAAACTCTTGGAATTCACTTGGGAGCTGGTGGAACAAAGTCCTAGCTTGCTGCTGGAAGTCTCCCTGACTCGGTTACCTGTAGACAGGATACATTTCTAAATTATGCTCATGATTGTTGTAGTATCTTCTTGATTATTTTGTCCATTGTTACCACTGGACCTTGTTGAAAAGTAGGCTAATAAATATTGGCCAGTCTCTGTGATCTTATTTTTGGTGCTGCTGGAGGCAAGACTGAATGTTACCACATTATTTCTGGCTTGAACTGATCGATAGTTTAAAGTTATTACTTTAATAAGAATGAAACTTTGAAGGTTTTGACCTGGTTTGAGTTGGAGAAAATTGATGCAGGCCATCAAAACCCGACACTCACTCACAAATTTCTCCTCCATAAAAGCATTCAAAAATCTCACTGGCAGCCATTTTTTTTTCCTCTAACACTAACGTGATGGCAGAAGGTCAGTATCAAGGTTCCACATACTTTGATGACAAAAAAATGCTTTAAAAAAGTAGGGAAAATTATCCCTGGAAGAGGCAATGGGCATTTATTTTTACGAACATTATTATAAATAAATGGACATAGCTCATTGAAACCTGTTTTGAGTTCAGATTTTCAATGAATTGACTATGAACCACCACTGCTTGTACTTTAACATGGATTTTGTGCAGCTCACATCTAAAATGCAACTTGCAAAAATGACTCAGAAACTATACTTAGAAATCAAATGGCATAACATCAGACAAAAGTTAGAAGTGTCCCTGAAAGTTTCATACAAAGACACCATATTGAAAAGGTTACAAAAATGCACAGCAATCAATTAGATTAAGAGAGCAGAGCACCAAATCTAAAGCATATCATTTTGAGCTCATATTTCCAAAGTAACTTCTATGGACCAAAATAATATGAATTTTGATGCTGAATTTCTTCAGCTAGATGTAAAAAGTAATTTATGGAGTGACAACTGCAGGGTTACATTTGCAGTTGGCCCTGCTTAATTGCACACTGCAGTTTGACACAAGGGTCCTTATAATGACTAACTTGAAAGTTTCACAACGAAGTTCCTTATACAGTAATAATGGAAGCTGATGAAACATAAAATTTGCTTTTATCAGTATTTTCAGCCAATTCCTGTAGAGTAGTACTGCAAGAGTTTAGCATTATGAGCTCTTATTTTCAGCATGTTTTTCTATGGACTACCACTATATGAACTATGGCACTGAAGCTGTGCAATGTGAATGCGTAGTATAATTTTCCAAAATGCTGGAGATAGAATGTTTTCAAATGGAATTGCACAGTTTGACAGAAGGTCCCTAAAAGGGCTACCTGAAAATTTTCTATCAAAATTCCAGGCAGATAAAAGGGTATAACCCTAAACAACAATTACATATTTACATTTGGATGAGGAACTATTTTACATTAAATTGTTCTATCAAACACATAATTGTCATACATAAACTACTGAATGCAAAATTCAAGTTCCGAAAAATACTCTTCCTTGTGTACAAATGCAGTAGCTTGTGAATAATTCAAATTACCACATGGCATATCCTTGAGCCTTATTGTGAATGCGCACACACACACACACACACACACACACACACACACACACACACACACACATATATATATATATATATATATATATATATATATATATATATATATATATCACTATGTATATCTACTTATTGTAGCATTGTGTTACAGATATCTCTCTATAAAGTGTCCAGTGAATGTAAATATTGTAAATAGTGCTGCACTCTGTATGTGAGTCTGTAAAAATTACCACTTTTGAAAATAAAAAATTCCTTTTTGAACAGAGGACATTTTGTTGTATTAGGCAGAGAAGTATTGTTATGACACTAAAATGGTATTGCTGCTTAAATAGCAGAGAGAAACGTTACTGTATTAACTAGAGACAGTTTGCTTAATGAATCAATTATTGTTACATAAAAAGAGGACTGCTATTACTTGCTCTTCTTGGGGGATAATTTGATGTCCGGAGCTTTATCTCTGGAAGACAGGCAGCAGAGTGAATGAAGACTTGGAAGAAAACACCAGGAAGAAGCTATAACTTGTGTCAAAGGAATCCTGAAGAGATAGTTAAAGGCTTGCAGAGGGAGAGAGAGAGAGATCTACTGACAGGGGTTGTATCCTAGTATCCCTGCTGTATGACCCTGTATTGAGGGCACTTGCTGCGAAATTTTGTTAACCCATATGACTTGTGTTTTGGAAAGAACCTGCATTTTTATGTCTTGTACAATAAAATTACACTGTTTTTCTAGGACTGATGGTCTCTGCTGCCTTTATTAAATATATATATATATATATATATATATATATATATATATATATATATATATATATATATGAGGATGGATGGATACACACATACACAACACATATTTGTGCCATGTATATGTATATATATTAATATTAATATATATGTAAATATATATATGTATATACAGGAAGAGAGAGAGAAAGACAAACATACATTAGCATAAAACAAATTGAAATTAAGCACTGGTCCTTACTGAAACTGCACAGTTTTATCACTAAATGATATCATAACTTGAACTACGTCTTTTTTATTAATTGAGTTTCTTTATTGTATGGGAATTCCTAATAAGGTGTTCATATACCTGTACAATAGATGTAACCAGGATGATTTATCAAACTCACCCAAAATGATATAAGATCAGTTACATGTAATTTTAACCCCACTGGGCGGTTGCCTTTTTGCTGAGCAAAGTACGTTCCCTTAGCTAGGCATATATATGCTAAACGACATTTTGTTTTTTAGCATGCATGTGTGTTTGTATGCATGTGTAGGTATACATATTCCCTTCAACATCCTATTTCAGAGAGCATGAACCGTAATCGTTTTTGAGGCACATGTTTGTGTCTGTGCATCAGTGTGTGCATGCACATATTCCTGTGTGTCCTACCTTCACATATTTTCAAAGTATTGTAGTTTAGATACATTCTGCAAAAGAGAGCAAATATTGAAATAACTATTTTACAAGGATTAAATCTCAAAAGCTCATCCTTCTTTTTATTTGTAGCAGCTGTTTGCTATTCATTCTAAATATAATGACCCGCTATGCCTGAACTCCTCTAAGAAGTTATAATAGGATTTTGTACAGTAATACATCAAAAGAACATCTTGTACCGGATTGTGTTGTCCCTTTTTTGTATTATCCATATATAAAGTAAGTAAACCTGTCTTCCCTGTAAGATGTTCCTTCCTCACAGAAAGAGGAAAGCTGTTTTTTCTTTTCTCCTCAGTTACTCAGTGACATTTATTTGCACATCAAACAACATAATTTAAAGTCACAAGGTAGGCTGAAGGCCTTAGACGTTAAGACTTCTGATAAGTACCAATTTATATATTGCTATATCACTGAATGAAGATGGTGCAATAAGGACACTTTGTGTTTTGTACTGCTTGTGATGTTTCTTAGTGTATAAATGGGATACACAAAGTATGATATGCAGGCAGATATTTTTGTCTGTAAGCCACACTGTTTATCTGTTGTCATCATACATACATACGCAATTACATTGTTTTTAAGAGGTAACATTGCAGCAAATGCTTTTTCTTTACCTTCCATCTTTCTCCTTTAGCTTTCATGTTTCTTTCAAAGTCATGATCTGCTTTCAGCGTTTTCTAAGAAACCGTATTGGTATAACTGGCCATTAGGTGCTGACTGTCTTTAACCCCTGAATACACGGCACTAGACAGTCACTGATAATCTACAAGCAAAGACATTTTTGCATTTGTAATTGGAAGGTTAGTGTGATGGGTTCAATAGAAGCTTATTTTGTGCTGTAAGTTTGTTTTATTTATGGAAAATGAGGTCCTAAAAGAACTGACCGAACAAATGAGGCAAAACACAGGGCTGGATAGGACAGATCCTAGAACTCTGAATGACCTAACAGAACTACTGGCGACAACACTGACCACATTGTTCAGTGAGACATTAGTGACTAACAGCAGTGAGGAATGACTGGAAGAAGGCAGTAATTATTCCTGAGCACAGATAACAGAGAAAACAGAAACTGATAACTAAGGATGGATCAGCATCATTATATTAGTTTCAGAAAGTGTAGCATTAGTAATATGAGAATGGATTGTACATTCTGTGACATAGCATATGCGAATGCATAGATTCTTAAAGAAGTGGTTGTCTCAAACAAGTCCACATGATTTCTTAGATAAATGGTCGTAAAGCAGGAAGTGAAAATGGCCCTTGTTTTGTTTACATTGGTTGATTTAATTTTCTTAACTGAATACTGAAAGCAGAATGTTGTACAGTTGTCCAAAGTGCTAATGAAAAAGCAATTTATTGAATCTGAGTCTCACCGAAGGCAGTACTGAAAAGCTGAAGCAGAGAACAAAATGTTTTTCAAGAGCAGACCCGAGTGTGGCTCTACACCTTTGTTACTGTTATAGTTAATGCTGGAGTTACCAAGGTCAAACACTCTTCCTCTCAAGGTTCATTTGCAGCAATGCAAAGTACTCAAATCACCCTGAGTTTTTGTGATAGAGGTAGGAGTTGGATGAGGGCTTTTCCACAGCTGACATGTATTTAATTTTAGAGTACATTTGTCTTTGTTGCATTTCTTCTTTAGTATATTCGGATGGGGGGAATCGTCTCTGGCAAGTGGTACTTCAGACACCTTTGGGTAGATCCTAATGAAGTGGCATGTCTTGAAGTGAGCTATGAATGATGAACTAGACTGGTAACTGCGTGAATTAAAAGGGACAGAAAGCACTGATAAATGGAAGTCCATCATTAAAAAGTATGATTACCCATGGATTAATGATAGGAAATGGTGCCATAGACATTGTTATTCTTCAGACAAAGATGCTAAGAATGAGCCAGAAAGGTAAGTGTGAATTGCATGTAGGTATGTCAGAATGTAAAACTGAAGAAGGGACTGCTTATACTGGCTGTCTGGTTAATGCTTTGGCAAATCCAAACACACAGGAACACGAAATATCCAAAAAATACACTCAGGAAGCAGTCACTGGAAATACACTCCGACTTTTAATGATGATTCTGGTATCTTGGCAAACAGCCTTCAAGGAATAACATAAGTCACCAGCCATTCCCATTTTATATCAAACTACTCCAATTAAACAATATATATATATATATATATATATTTATTAGCATTTTATCACAACCCTTCCTATTGTTAGCAATTAATTCTTGAGCTCAGAAGTATAGCTGGCTCAACCAGTGTCCTGTGCTGGTACTACGAGCCAGTGCCCTACACTCAAAAACTCTTCAAGTGAATAGCAAAAAAAAAAAAAAAAAGCACTTTACTGTAATAACAATCAGCTTATTACAGTTAGATCCACCCTCCTACTGGCACAGTAAACAGGTAGCCAGATGCACGACACACACAACCTCTCTCTTGCACTAGCCATTCAGGTCCCATTTGTGCGACCTACCCCCAACCCCTTTCTCCCACATTTTATAAAAAAAATAAAATAATAATAATACTTTCTTCTTTTAAGCTATATCCTGCCTGCATGGAGCACTACAGTGCTTGTGTTTTAGTTAACAATTTTTCTTTAATTTAAACTCTAGCAAACTGAGTGCTACAAATGTAGGAAAGTTACTACAGTTTATATCCTGCCTACATGTAGTGCTATGGCACTCATGTTTTTGTTAGAAAAAAATCTTCTTTAATTTAAACTGTAGCAAACAATTGCTGTAGTTTATATTCTGCCTACATGGAGTGCTACAGTGATCAGGTTGTATGTAAAAAAAAAAAAAAAAGAGGTTTGCTGTTTTTTAAACTATATCCAGATTTGCAGTTTAAACCATACACACAGAGTGCTACATGTCTCTTCTTTGACTGCAATTGCAATGCTGTCTTTTAAAGGGAAGTATTGCATTAAAGAGATATGAATTGGCTGATTACACCCTAACCAGCACTTTGCACCTGTGCCACTCTTGCCCCGCCCTAACTACACTACTGCTTCAACCTCATTTTCTTCAAACTGTGGCAGTTAAGTGTTCAATAAATATTTCCATTTGTGTCTTTTTTTGTTCCCCCATTCCTCTGTTTTGTACACATTTTCATAGAATTTCCAAAATATCTTGAATACCTCTTTAGAATCACTGGTTAGTGTTCTTTTCATAGATCCTAAGTTTGGCAAGAGCTCTTTCTACTTTCTATTGCCTAAGTTGTTATGTTTACCTTTCTAAACTCAATCAAGTTATCCAAATGCTCCCTTACTGTCCCTTTACCACCCAGTAAATGATCTTCTTATTCTGTGAGATTCCAACAGATGTGAGATAGCAACAACCATACAGAATATTATATTCATAAAGTAGCAAAAAGTGTTCTAAGAACTAAGCCAACACAGGAATGGAGAAAGGAGATTTTACAAATAATGGAGGATTGCAAGTAGAGGCACGGAAAAATGGAAAATTGGCAGGAGGGGTCTGGAGTTTACTGGAGAAAAATGGCAAAGGAACCCAGGTATTACAAGAAAATAACTGCAGTGGGAAAGGTAATAGAGTGGGTTAATGCCAAGTGAAAGTTTGGGCTGCAGGCTAGAGACTGACTTTCCTACCAGAGAGTGATAATAGAGTTTAGGCAAAGAGAAAGGAATATGGGCATACTAAGTGAAAAAAAACCCACATCTCTGCTTGAGTTTTTAGTTAAGTCTGTAACAGAAGCTACTCTTAAAAATGATAATTAGTAGGACATACAAAATAGTGTATGATAACTGTAAGACTCAATTAGTAGATGATAGAAAAGATTGGGAAGAAAGGATGAAGATGTAATATACAAATAGGCAGTGGAAAGATATCAGTATGGTTCCCAGCTATGCAACAAAGTCCAGAAGGTTAAGATGTTTGAATGAAAGTGTTTAAATAAGTATTTTCTACCCCAAATAGATTTCAGAGACTTTATTCTCAGGTAGATAGAAATTGACAAAGGTTTGATTGAAAAGATAGAGGTAATTAGGAACATGTTTTTTAATGTAATGAGTTGGCAGATTTTTAAAAATTAAAAATAAAACACAGCACCACGGATCTAATAAAGGCTGTCTTCTTGCTTCAAAAACTCCACCAATAATTCCAGGAACCATCGAAAAACAAGAGTAGCAAAATATGAACTTTATTCCATAACAAAAATAAAACAGGATTGAGCGCTTTCATCTCCGTACCGGAGACCTCTTCAGAATCAAAAAAAGCAGTCAATGGCATTCTTTTATATCATACCCAATAACAATGATTAATGTGCTTTGCATAATTGATTGATAATTAATTAACTATCCACCATTCCTTTAAAGTGCTATAACAACCTGTATTGAATGTTGGTATGAATCTCTTCATACATAGGTATATTCCTAGAATAAAATGTACAATACATAAATATAAACATATATAAAAATATGGATATATATAATACAATACATGAACTAGAACTAATCATATATATATATATATATATATATATATATATATATATATATATATCAACATATATTCTGATGAAAAATGTATATAATGGGATATAAAAAATGTGTACAAATATATAAAGTCTAAATATAAAAAATATATATAAATATATACATGTAAAATACATTGGTGTACATATAAAAGGAATATATACAACCCTAATTGTATAGTAACAGCCTGCTAGTAGATGTACGTACAATAAGATTATGTATGTGTGTATGGTTTCCTAGGGTCCTGGGATAACAATTTTAATGCTGGTAATATAAAAATATTGTCATTAAGACCCTTTCCACTACATGCATCTAGTTTTAATTGCCACATCATTTCCCTATATGTCAATCTAGTTTCCCAGTCACCTCCTCTTTCTAAAGGTTCCACTATCTCTAATACCCAGAATTTAAAATTCGCTTCCATACAGACTAATGAATGCCTATATAGTGCATTATTTTCATTTTTGTGATTGATGTCCCTGATGTGTTCATAAATTCATTTCCTTAGGTGTCTTTCTGTCTTCCCAATGTAATAAGACCAACAGGATTTGCAGTAGGGCAGGTATACAACCCTTTTGTGTAACAGCTACTGTATTTTGTAGCTTTCAGGGTTGTTCTAACACTGGGTAACTTCACTATCTTTTCATCAGCTATAAAGGAACATTGGGGACATCTTCCACATCTAAAAGTACATTTTTTGTTATTAGTAGCATAACCGTAACTATTATTCAAATACTGTTCCTTCCCTTTTTCTAAGATATTTTTCAAATTGAAATTCCTTCTGTAACTATAAGTCAGAGTATTCTGAAATACTGTCACTCTTGTGGGCATAGATCTAAACATATCCCAAGTGTCATTTGTACACTTTTTAAGCCAGCCAATATATTGGTGGTATGTTAAAGTCAAATATGGGATTGTTTTAGTGTCATTTAGTTTATTTCCAACATTTGTAATACCCACAGTTTTCCTCAGATGGTAATCAAACCCAAGTAAAGGTGGGTACTTAGTTTCTCTTCTTTCTATTACAATTTTTTTAATGGTCTGTGTTAAAGCTACTGGGTATCCCCTTTCGTGGAACATATTTTCTAAAATGTCTATTTCCTTTAAAAAAACTTCTTGTTCTATTGTCATCCTAGACACATGAATCATTTGCCCTTTGACAATGTTCTTTTTCAAATGAATAGGATGGTCACTCTCATAGTGTAAATAAGCATTGGAAATGTTCTTTTCCCTATAAATGGTAGATTTATATCTTTTAGCTGCTTCATCCTTATAAATAGTTACATCAAGGTAATGTGTTGTATCTTTATAAATTTCATGGGTAAACATAAGAAATGAGGTGCTGTTATTAATATATTCAACAAACTCACTAATGGTAATTTCTGGTCCTGTCCACAAAATAAATATGTTGTCCAAAAACCGATAATACCCGTGAATATATTGATAAAAGTCAGATGCAAAAATATACTGTCTTTCCCAGTGTAGCATGATAATGTTAGCATACATGGGGGCACATGCTGCCCCCATAGCTACACCTTCGGTCTGATGGTAATATTCGCCTTGAAAGAATATATAATTATTTCTTAATACCAACTCCATATTTTCTAAGATTATTCTAAATTCATCTGGCTGCAAAAAGTCCAACTCAGTTAATATCTTTTCAAACCATTCCAACCCTATAGAATGGGGTATAACAGTAAATAGATCTTTGACATCAATTGTGATGAAGTAAACGTTCTCCTTGTATGTCAAACTTCCAATCTTTTTCAGGAAGTCCCAAGAATCTACCAATAAATGGTAATATTTAGAGTGGTACCCCTTTAATTTGGTGTCCATATATATGGCTAAAGGTTGTGTCTTGGAACCTTGGGATGACACAATGGGCCTCATTGGAGGGTCATGTACACATTTGTGGGTTTTAGGAATACCAAAAATAGCTGGAATTACTGGCTTCCTTACCTTCAGATAATTATGTAAATCCATATCAATGAGCCCCTGTAACAAGTTGTCGTCTAAAATATAATCAATCTTTTGGTATAAAATGTTAATTTCATTCTTAGAGACAAGGGTGTAACTATTGGTGTTGTTTAAAATATCAAGCATTTTTCTGGTGTAGTCCCATTGGTCCATTAGAACCATACCCCCACCCTTGTCAGGTTTCATAACTCGAACTTTTTCATTACTACTGAGCTCATATACAAGTTTGGTTTCATCCCCTGCTAAATTACTTACATTCTTCTTGGTATTGTAGTAATAGTTATTCCTAATTTGTTTAATAAGAACATTCTCGAAATTTAAAATATCATGCTGTAATGGTGGGTTATACATACTCCGTTTTTTTTAAATTCCTTGTCCAACAGATAATTCTGTATCTTTAAAAATAACCGTAAAATTTAACTTCCTACTAAATAACTTAACATCTAGCAAAATACTCTCAATACTTGGTGTCCTATATGGTACAAAGGTAAATCCTTTAGTAAACAGGTGAAAAAAAGTCTCATTAATCTCCATGTCAGTATAATTAAAAATATTAAAACTGTTAAGGGAATGTATTACAGAGGCCATCTCGGTTTCAATGTGTGTATTCATAGGAGAAGAATTCTCAAACGCCATTAAACTACTTCTCAATTCTGTTTGTGCATTCCCCTGTTGTAGAATCGATAATCCCCTGCCACCTGTGCATATGACTGTTGTTGGGGAGCTCGTTTCATTAACCTCTCTGATCTCCTCGGGCCTGCATCTTCTAAAGGGATGTATTCTTCTCTATTGTAGTTATTCTCCTGATAATCATTGATATTATCATCAAATATTCTGTCATTGTCATATTTATTGCATGTATCCCTATATTCTACCTGCTCAGTTCTAGAAAAATTGTCTAAGTTTGTGGTATAACCTGTGTATGGTCTATGGTAGGGTCCCTTCAAAAAGTGGGTTCTCCTAAGATTATCTCCTATATATGCTATACCAGAACGATATTCATTCAAATCCCTTCTAAGCTTAGATGTTTTCCTGTTGTAATTACGCGTTGTAACAGTATCAACATCTTGTATATTTCTATAGTATATATTCTTGTATTCTATAGAAAAAAGTAAGTCTTCAGTAATTTCTTTATACAATTTGTCAATCTCACTTTTTTCAGATATCATTTTGTTCTCATTATGTTTCATAAGTGCTTTTATAACAGACAATCCACATTCATTAAAAATATTACTAATATTCTTAAACAATTCATTCTCAACCTCATAATTAATGTTACTAGGAAATTTCTGGATCCTCAGTTCTTTTGGAACAACATTGTCGTGGAGACACTTATTAAAATACCTTATTAAAGTACCAGTTAAAGTTATCCGGAGAGCTCAAAATGTGCTCCTTTTGTGTGTTTTATTTTTGGTATTTTTGCTATTTTTGATTGATTACTGGTTCTTCACAGCAGCTGGATTTGAGGAGTCTCTATTGTTTGGATTATCATTCATACTGCCACCGTTCCTGGACTGGTGCCTTTGAAGCGGTTATCGTATTGTGTACATTGATCGAGTACATCGGAGGAAGGTATTCTAGCCTCTCTGTACCTACACTAATTATACACACTCTTTTGTGTGGACTGTTATTTATTCATACTGCCACTGTTTCTGGACTGGTGCCTTTGAGCGGTTATCGTATTGTGTATATTGATCGAGTACATCGGAGGAAGGTATTCTAGCCTCTCTGTACCTACACTAATTATACACACTCTTTTGTTTGGACTATTATTTATTCATACTGCCACCATTCCTGGACTGGTGCCTTTGAGCGGTTATCGTATTGTGTATATTGATTGAGTACATCGGAGGAAGGTATTCTAGCCGCTCTGTACCTACACTATTTATAAATACTTTTGTGACTTTGTGTTACTGTTTTTTACCGGAATCTTAAATGGCTAATAATAGTTCACTATTGAGTGAACTGGTTAGAGTTATTCAAAACTACTCGCAAACCATCCCCACACCTGTGGAGGTGGGGAATACCATTCCCTGTGCTCAGAGTAGCCCTAGAAACAGAGCTGATGATGCGTTGATGTCGGACGTCAGAGAAGGCGGAAACAGCAGGGCGAGAAGAACATCTACACAAAACGAGCACATTTTGAGCTCTCCAGATAACTTTAACAGACTGGGACACAATGTTCATCCACATTCCAGGGGGAATGACTTTTCTAAATATTATCACATAGATTTTCACCACTGGTTAAACCAATCTTTCAGCAATTCCACCCCTGTGGTGGAATCAGAATGAAGAAACAACTTGACATATAAAGAAAAGTGTAAGACTTTTAAACTTTTATTAACCAGATATAGGAACCTTGTAGTGGAAAACTGGTATTTTAATAAGTGTCTCCACGACAATGTTGTTCCAAAAGGACTGAGGATCCAGAAATTTCCTAGTAACATTAATTATGAGGTTGAGAATGAATTGTTTAAGAATATTAGTAATATTTTTAATGAATGTGGATTGTCTGTTATAAAAGCACTTATGAAACATAATGAGAACAAAATGATATCTGAAAAAAGTGAGATTGAAAAATTGTATAAAGAAATTACTGAAGACTTACTTTTTTCTATAGAAGAATACAAGAATATATACTATAGAAATATACAAGATGTCGATACTGTTACAACGCGTAATTACAACAGGAAAACATCTAAGCTTAGAAGGGATTTGAATGAATATCATTCTGGTATAGCATATATAGGAGATAACCTTAGGAGAACCCACTTTTTGAAGGGACCCTACCATAGACCATACACAGGTTATACCACGAACTTAGACAATTTTTCTAGAACTGAACAGGTAGAATATAGGGATACATGCAATAAATATGACAATGACAGAATATTTGATGATAATATCAATGATTATCAGGAGAATAACTACAATAGAGAAGAATACATCCCTTTAGAAGATGCAGGCCCGAGGAGATCAGAGAGGTTAAAGAAACGAGCCCCCCAACAACAGTCATATGCACAGGTGGCGGGGGATTATCGATTCTACAACAGGGGAATGCACAAACAGAATTGAGAAGTAGTTTGATGGTGTTTGAGAATTCTTCTCCTGTGAATACACACATTGAAAATGAGACGGGCTCTGTAATACATTCCCTTAACAGTTTTAATATTTTTAATTATACTGACATGGAGATTAATGAGACTTTTTTTCACCTGTTTACTAAAGGATTTACCTTTGTACCATATAGGACACCCAGTATCGAGAGTATTTTGCTAGATGTTAAGTTATTTAGTAGGAAGTTAAATTTTACGGTTATTTTTAAAGATACAGAATTATCTGTTGGACAAGGAATTTAAAAAAAACGGAGTATGTATAACCCACCATTACAGCATGATATTTTAAATTTCGAGAATGTTCTTATTAAACAAATTAGGAATAACTATTACTATAATACCAAGAAGAATGTAAGTAATTTAGCAGGGGATGAAACCAAACTTGTATATGAGCTCAGTAGTAATGAAAAAGTTCGAGTTATGAAACCTGACAAGGGTGGGGGTATGGTTCTAATGGACCAATGGGGCTACACCAGAAAAATGCTTGATATTTTAAACAACACCAATAGTTACACCCTTGTCTCTAAGAATGAAATTAACATTTTATACCAAAAGATTGATTATATTTTAGACGACAACTTGTTACAGGGGCTCATTGATATGGATTTACATAATTATCTGAAGGTAAGGAAGCCAGTAATTCCAGCTATTTTTGGTATTCCTAAAACCCACAAATGTGTACATGACCCTCCAATGAGGCCCATTGTGTCATCTCAAGGTTCCAAGACACAACCTTTAGCCATATATATAGACACCAAATTAAAGGGGTGCCACTCTAAAATATTACCATTTATTGGTAGATTTTTGGGACTTCCTGAAAAAGATTGGAAGTTTGACATACAAGGAGAACGTTTACTTCATCACAATTGATGTCAAGGATCTATTTACTGTTATACCTCATTCTATAGGGTTGGTAGGGTTGGAATGGTTTGAAAAGATATTAACGGAACTGGACTTTTTGCAGCCAGATGAATTTAAAATAATCTTAGAAAATATGGAGTTGGTATTAAGAAATAATTATATATTCTTTCAAGGTGAATATTACCATTAGACTGAAGTTGTAGCTATGGGGGCAGCATGTGCCCCCATGTATGCTAACATTATCATGCTACACTGGGAAAGACAGTATATTTTTGCATCTGACTTTTATCAATATATTCATGGGTATTATCGGTTTTTGGACGACATATTTATTTTGTGGACAGGACCAGAAATTACCATTAGTGAGTTTATTGAATATATTAATAACAGCACCTCATTTCTTAGGTTTACCCATGAAATTTATAAAGATACAACACATTACCTTGATGTAACTATTTATAAGGATGAAGCAGCTAAAAGATATAAATCTACCATTTATAGGAAAAAGAACTTTTCCAATGCTTATTTACACTATGAGAGTGACCATGCTATTCATTTGAAAAAGAACATTGTCAAAGGGCAAATGATTTGTGTGTCTAGGATGACAACAGAACAAGAAGTTTTTTTAAAGGAAATAGACATTTTAGAAAATATGTTCCACGAAAGGGGATACCCAATAGCTTTAACACAGACCATTAAAAAATTGTAATAGAAAGAAGAGAAACTAAGTACCCACCTTTACTTGGGTTTGATTACCATCTGAGGGAAACTGTGCGTATTACAAATGTTGGAAACAAACTAAATGACACTAAAACAATCCCATATTTGACTTTAACATACCACCAAAATATTTGATGGCTTAAAAAGTGTATAAATGACACTTGGGATATGTTTAGATTTATGCCCACAAGAGTGACAGTATTTCAGAATACTCTGACTTATAGTTACAGAAGGAATTTCAATTTGAAAAATATCTTAGAAAAAGGGAAGGAACAGTATTTGAATAATAGTTACGGTTATGCTACTAATAGCAAAAAAGGTACTTTTAGATGTGGGAGATGTCCCCAATGTTCCTTTATAGCTGATTAAAAGATAGTGAAGTTACCCAGTGTTAGAACAACCCTGAAAGCTACAAAATACAGTAGCTGTTACAGAAAAGGAGTTGTATACCTGGCCTACTGCAAATCCTGTTGGTGTTATTACATTGGTAAGACCGAAAGACACCTAAGGAAATGAATTTATGAACACATCAGGGACATCAATCACAAAAATGAAAATAATGCACTATATAGGCATTCATTAGTCTGTATGGAAGCGAATTTTAAATTCTGGGTATTAAAGATAGTGGAACCTTTAGAAAGAGGAGGTGACTGGGAAACTAGTTTGACATATAGGGAAATGATGTGGCAATTAAAACTAGATGCATGTAGTGGAAAGGGTCTTAATGACAATATTTCTATATTACCAGCATTAAAATTGTTATCCCAGGACCCTAGGAAACCATACACACATACATAATCTTATTGTACGTACATCTAGTAGCAGGCTGTTACTATACAGTTAGGGTTGTATATATTCCTTTTATATGTACGCCAATGTATTTTACATGTATATATTTATATATATTTTTTATATTTAGACTTTATATATTTATACACATTTTTATATCCTATTATATACATTTTTATCAGAATATATGTTCATATATATATATATATATATATATATATATATATATATATATATATATATCTATACATATATATATATTTTTTTTTGATTAGTTCTAGTTCATGTATTGTATTATATATATCCATATTTTTATATATGTTTATATTTATGTATTGTACATTTTGTTCTAGGAATATACCTATGTATGAAGAGATTTATACCAACATTCAATACAGGTTGTTATAGCACTTGAAAGGAATGGTGGATAGTTAATTAATTATCAATCAATTATGCAAAGCACATTAATCATTGTTATTGGGTATGATATAAAAGAATGCCATTGACTGCTTTTTTTGATTCTGAAGAGGTCTCCGGTACGGAGACGAAAGCGCTCAATCCTGTTTTATTTTTGTTATGGAATAAAGTTCAAGTTTTGCTACTCTTGTTTTTCGATGGTTCCTGGAATTATTGGTGGAGTTTTTGAAGCAAGAAGACAGCGTTTATAGATCCGTGGTGCTGTGTTTTATTTTTGGTATTGTTGCTAGATTTTTAAAAATTCCATATAGAATACTTTGTAAGAAATGCTCAAGGAGCAAATCTTTGTAATTATGGAAATAATTTGTTGAGGTGGGATATAAGATCTGAATTGCATAGACATAGTAAAGCTTTTGTAGACTTAATGCTACTGGCAGGCAAAAAAAAAAATACTAGAAAATGGAAATAAAAATCTGTACCAACCATAACTAGAGTATTGGATATTGTGAATGAGATAAAAAAATGGTAGTGAGATGTTTAAAAAAGGGAAGAAGCAAATTGCATAAAAATACATGGAATTTGTTGTAACAATATATGCAAAATAATGTGTAGGAGAAGACATGATGTTTAAGGGGAAAGCTGGAATTCGACAATGTATGTGAAGTTGGAGTGAATATTAATTGTTAAGAAAACATGTATGCATAATTTTCCTGCTAATGAAAAATATTTACAATAGTTTGTTTTCATTTCTTTAATTGTATGTCTATTCAAGTCATTGTTGAAAGTATGTAAAGTTAATAAAGGTGTCAAAAAGAAAAAAAGAAAAATAATCTACAATGCCCACAACCATGTTCCACAACTGCAGCTTGCTAAAGGCAGTGAAACACAGTACATTTTACTTTTTCATACTTTCACAAATACTAACCAGCACACAGTTTCTCTTTATTTTGTACACTGTGCACCCTCCATTCATTTTAATATTCAAATTCCAAAGTCACACTGCCACACACAAAAAAGGAATACTCAACTTTGCAAACACACTGAGTTTTGTTGTTTCTTTTGAGTACTGCAACCATGAAGTAATCATAGATTCTAAAGTTTACTTTTGCTAGAGTATCAATCCGATAGTGGCATTTTTGGTAAATGTTATTTGGCTAGTGTCAGTCTGAAAGGCAACATTAACAGTCAGTTTACCCAACTTCCTGCAGATCTTAATTAAAAAAGCACCTTGCTTCCTTCTAGAGCACATAAAGTTAAGAATACCATGGGGCACAAATCTGTGTGGGTTATACTTGCTTTGATCAAGCCCAATTGCTCTCCGGAGTTTATTGTCTTCACTGAGAGGTTGTGGGATTATGTCCTGGAAAATGATTTGGACTTAAAAAATATATCTTGACAACAGTGAAGAAAAAAACAAAAAGTGGTAATGAAGAAGAAATAATCTGAACACTGCTGATATATTTTAAGGCTAATGCTTTTATTCACTCCTTTTATTCCTTATAATCAGCAGTTTGTATTATCAGGCAGATGAGCATTGTTTGATTTGTTCTGTGTGGAAATTTTACACTTATATCCTTGCTAGGGGATGTGGGGGTGTGTGGGGTGGTGTCCAGCTTAGGGGTGTGGCCATTATGCCAGTTGTAAGGTTACAATTATCCTCACCCTTTTTGAGGCATTCAGATTAAATTATTATTGTTAATGCAGTTTACAAATCATCATGGTTTTTGGTGACAACTGTTACTATAATCATACCTCTCAACTGTCCAGAATTTTTGCTCATATTTTTTGTTGTCTTCCTCATAAAATGTGTGGTTTTCTGGCAAATTGCTGAGATTATCTGAGGATTGAAGTCACTAAATAATGACATATATTTGAGTTTCAGACTTCACATCCTTCAGAAAATGTATGCTAAAAAAATCCTGCTACTCTAGCAACTATCTATGTTTATAAGAGCAATGATTAAAATATGTCCCTATTGTTGGGCTTTGCCCCCCCCCCCCCATTTTGTCAGACTTTGTCCAGATTTCCTGCAGTAAGAGGTTGAGAGGTATGTTACTGTTCCATTATACACAGTACACTTTTTAAAAAAAAAACATTGTGACCATATTTTATTTTATTTATTTCCCTCAATTTCAGGCAGTCAACACTTTTGCTAAGTGCTTCTTCATATATGCTTGGAAAAAATCATGTTTTATTAATTTAGGTTGCTTTATGAGTGGGATGTGGGAAATGGTCTAATTAATTTTGTAGGAATGAAGCTGATAGCAGCAGGCAACAATGTCCACAATTAAGTGGGTTTGGTGGCCAAATCTGTTAGCAAGGAGTGGGTGAGAGCCAATGCATATGGACCTGCCCAGTGCCAGTGGAGTTTTGGGTTTGCCTTATGCCAGTGGAGTTTGGGTCTGCCATATACCAGTGGAGATTAGGGTCTGCCCTATTGGTTGTTGCCACTATATTTTCAAAAAAATGTCCTACCACCTCTTGATCCAGTTCTTTTACATCACATGCTTAAGTTACTAATATGCTCATAAGCAAGTTTTCCGGGTCTATATTAGAACATCGAAGTTTTACAACATCGAATGTTCTAATATCAACCTCAAAATAGCAAACGCTGAAAATAGCGAAGCTGCAGAACACCAAATTTTTTCCTAGGGAAAGAATTTGGTTGGTCGTTTCTGTGGCTTCACTATTTTCAGCTCTGTGGTGGAAAGTTACGGGTTGGGTTTAGGTAAGTGTGCGATTGTGTGGACGTTAGGGTTAGGGTGCAGGTGAGGTGAGTGTGCGATAGTGACAGACATTAGGGTTAGGGTGGGGTAGGTGAGTTAGGGTTAGGGTGCGGGTCAGGTGAGTGTGTGATAGTGACGGACCTTAGGGTTAGGGTTTAGGTTAAGGTAAGTGGATAGATAGTAGTGTATGTACAGTTTAGTGTAGGGTAGATGTAGGATTTTAAGTGTATGTATGTGGATTGCTGTTTTTTTTTTTGGTGTGCTTGTGTTGTGTGTGTGTGTGTTTCTCAGAACAGCGATTTTTTTTTTCAGGGAAAAAAAATCACTGTTCCGGGTGTTCGAGATTTTAAGCTTTCACTTAAAAGGGGTCGATGAATTGGCATTCGCTTTTCTAAGTTTTTGCTAATTCAATATAGACCCAGTTTTCCTGCTATAATTTTTTACCCCTTTTTTGCTATATCCACCATAATCCAGAATGTACCAGAGCACGTCCTCTATCTCTCCTGTTATGACTCTTTCCAGAAACAACCATGATTCCCCTTGGGCCAGAGCTCTCTTATATGTGTGTACATGGAGGAGGGTATAACAATGTATATATGCTAGAGAGAATGGCTTGGTGAAGATCAGAGTAACCAACTACCGCACCATCCTGACAGCAGATAAAGGCTGAAGCCAGGCCAAAAAAAGCATTTCTTACCTTTCTTCATCCCTGCCAAGTTACTCTCTGGTAGCTAGTCCATTTGTTAAACACTGGATTCATTGGAACAAAACTGCTCTGCTAAAACATGCATAGCTTCATATTACACCAATAATCCTACACGTCTTTCTTTCTTTTCCAAACTACGGCATGAATATGATATCTGCATGCATCTTTCTTTACAGTTTTGTAAAATGTGAGGAAGCAGGCTAGCAAAGCTCCCAAATACAAATACTTGTTTATGTGTCAAAGAAAAACTCCATCATTTCCTATCCACAAATTTTAATGTTTGTTTAGTCAGGACAACTGCTCAATTATATGTCACTTCCTAACATGGGCAGAACAAGCTTGCATCATTTCTAACAAATAAAAAAAGTAATAAATAAAGCACTAATAAAGTAATTGACAAAGGGCCACAGCTCCAAAGGCAAACCAAAACTTTAATATGTGAGCGCTTTTGTTCACTCAATTCAAATGAACTTCTTCAGACAAATTCAAACAGTAAAACCCCTCCTTATATAACCATGAAATCACAGGACCAATAAAATGCATTGTGTCACACATTTAAAACTGGTTGTTAAAAGGCATATACATATTTATAAAGATATTTACATATACTCTAAAATAATTTTTAGGCACAAAGTGGAGTATTATTAATATATAAAAACAATCAAAAAGGTGCATCCATACAAACCTATAAGTACATAAAATTTTGTCTTATAACAACATTTTATACTGAATTTCATAAATTCATTCAGCATAATAAACTTTTAAGCTTGAGTAAACACATGACAGAGCACTGCTCATTAAGGCCTGGATAACTATGCACATTTAAAGTAAGTTGCCACCATAATGACTTTTGAGTAAAAGGGATGCATGCCCATCCTTAGGGCTCTCCATCCCCTGGTCAATCACCTTAAATTTAAAGTGGTGTCCAGGGTTGTCCCTAATGTGGTTGGCCAACGCATTATTTTCTCTATTTCTATTTGTACTATAAATGTGTTCATAGATCCTTTCTTTAAACCTACGATCGGTTTTGATGATATAAAACGCCGGACAGAGTTGACATCTTGCCAAATATACCATGCTTTTAGAGTTACAGTCATATCTATCCGTGAGCAAAAAATGCCTATTAGCAATTGTATAGTCGCTACCTATATCTATGTGCCTGCAATAGGCACAGGCTTCACATCTAACCATTCCTGGGTTCCTGTTGTACAATTTATGCTCTATCTCTAATATATTTTTTAAGTTAGCTCCTTTTCTATACATAACTCTTGGTAGGGTGCCCAATTTAGATCTAAGATCTGTGTCTCCCATAAGGATACACCATTTTATTAACAGGGTGCCCCGTATGGACTCACCATAAGGTGTATATGTAGTAATTAAGCTGACAATATATCCATTCTTATCCCTATTGTTATTACTGTGCATTGTATTTAAAGTTACTATGTCAGGCTGTCCTTTGGATAACATGTTAAACCAAGACTCCATCTGCCTGTGATGGTGGTAGCTCAAGTGGGTGTTAAAGATCCCATGGCACATATCAAAAAGAGTAGGGGAAAGTTCTCTGGTGTTCTAGCCAATTTCCCGTAGTCAGAATGAGCTCGGTTGTTCATAAAAAGAGGTCACTGGTCTAGTGGGACCACCCTAACCAACAAAGTGCAAATAAAGGAATAGAAAAAGAAAAAATATATAAATATACATCCAAAAAACTGACAGATGATGTGTACGCACTAATCTGTACCAAGAGGCTCGTAACATGATCAGTGTAATACATGCAATAAAATTAAAAATGAAATAAGACATTTGATTTTAGGCAGAAAATCTCAAACGTTTGCCCAACACGCTTCCTTCGAATCATTACTACCAACTATAAATAATAACAATAAATGTGCTCTAGATGCACGGCAAAAGTTCTGTGCAGGTTGAGAAAAACACTGGTAGTGATCATGGTACCATCAAGAGAAGGACTGCTATTCCACCAGAAAACGAGATCACTGAATTCAGACTGGTACAAGCAACAAAACTAACTGCATAGAATACCTTTTAAAATTAGGAACCGAAAAAAGTAAGATCTGTGTGAGTGGTATTAATATGGGTCTACCTCAGCAGATTGAATTACCTAAACACCGAAGCCCATGTAACAGAGATAACAATACCGAACAGACCATGGTACAGAATGGCAAAATATAAGTTTAACATGGGAAAAGAGTGGGTTGGCCAACATGATGACCTTTGCCCTTTTCCTCAATGTAGTGCAATCTCGGGGTTGGTATATATAAGTAGAGGATGTGTGTCCCCCACCTGGGGGGTGTGGGGGGGTGAAGCCCCCCAGTTGGACGGGTTAAATTTAGTGTGGTTTGTTTTCATGGTGGTGGTGTACAATTGACTTTTTTCCCAGTGTGAAGTTACAATGTTTTGTACATTCAGTACCTTGGTCTGTTCGGTGTTGTCTTGGTTATCTGGTCTTCAGTGTTAAGGTAAGTCGATCTACTGAATTAGATCTATATATACATATATATATATATATATATATATATATATATATATATATATATATATATCTACATTCTGTAAGTCTTTTTTATCCATAGACAGTACTGATACAATCAGCATTTCAGGATGTCAGAGGAGCTGACTGTCCCTTTCTTAGGATCATAAGTTCATAGGTTGGTACTAGGCTATCAGCCCTAGGGCCTATACAAGCCTAGCCATAACAATTCCCTGGCTTTTTCTTCGCACACTATTTACTTCCCTGGACCCCTGTCTAGCAGGGCGACTGTCGTGATCCCCGGGGTGAATTTCCTTTCCCCCATCCAATTGTCAAGGTTCCTTTTGAAGAGGACCAAAGAGGCATTCTGCTTGACATGTGTGGGCAATCTATTCCAGAGTCATAGGATGTATAAGTTTTTTTTTGACACTGCATCATGTATAGTGAGAGTGACTATTGTCTATAATTTTTGTAACTCTATGGAATTGTCTAGATGTGTAGTATATATATTGTAACATTGTGTAACATAGTTTGTTCTTTCAACTTATTTTGTATAGTATTTCAAATGTGATTTGTATTGTATTGGACTTTACTGTATTCTTTATTGTACTGTATGTGGAGCTTTTCTTCCCGGGCCTCTGCTGAAAATGGTTTCTGTACACCCAGTCAGACCACCTCGGTAAACAAATGTCAAATAAGTAAATAAATAAATAAATAAGGAACATCAGACCAAAGGCAGCATGTACGTACTGATAACTACCCTCTAGCTCTACCACCTTTTGCAAGTACAGTGATGTCTGTGAGCCCAGTTATAAATTTAAAGGCAGCCATCCATCGGTCTTAGCCAAATTTGAAGAACAACAACAAATCACGTTGCTTTACCTAGAGAGGAAGTTTATTACAGAGCAAGGGGAGGTGCTAGGTGATGAACCTGTCTCTCCATCTAGTTTTACTTGGTTCTCTGGTTCTGGTGTTGGCACCAGAATAAGACTTGTCAAAGAAAAGGGGGTAGAGAATAACTAGATCTCCAAGGGTACCTAAAGCTAGGCACAGGTCTTCCCTTAGGAGCCTAGATGATGCAGACTACGAGGATAAGGACTCTGGTGTCTTCTGGTAGCTAAAGCTTTTAAAACCAGAGGTTCTTTTTGCTAGGAACCTCTGTGTTTTTTTATCTAGCCGGACACATGTTGAAGAGTGCTTGATATTCAATAATAAGGCAAAAACACCGGACAATGACTTTCTCAGTTTTAAGATGAGATGTCCTTGATAATTAGTTGTGAAATGTGGAAAGATTTTTCTGACTATGGTCACCGCATTATGGTCAAAGGCAATGGCACTATTAACTCAAGGGTCAAGATCCCTTTCATTTCTTGTGTATAGGAATCAGACATTCCAACTTTTTATATATAAAAAATGTACTTAAACAAAAAAAGGCCTGCATAATGAATAATAAAATAAGTGGGCAGGTGCAACTAGGTATTAACAGCCTTGCACAGTTGACAGTGTCACTTGGAAAAAAAAATCCACTAAACCTAAAACTGAAAATTATTAAAGATACAAATAAGAAATGTAGAAGAAGCCATGGAAATAAATTATATAACAAAATTAAGATTGCACATTTTATAAATAAAACATACAGTCTAAACCAAAACTTGAAGATCAGCAGCTTAACTGTTTACTGCAAGCTATTGTTGCAATGTCATCCAAAATATAATGTGCTGATCTTTCACTCCAAGAGACAAGCTGCAGTTTAATGTATCCAACCTACAAGTCCAGAATATGTCAACTGCAAATGTGGACAGTTCTAATTACTCATTGTCCACTTTCCTTCCAGATGAGAGCAAAAGTGTGTATATTTTTTTTACAAATGCTATGAAAGGGCTCAGTCAAAGTTATCATCTGCACTGCATTCTCCCAAACTGAGGTGCTGTACACACCTACCACAGTGTAGGATAACCAGTTGTGAGGAATGTTAAGTGCATGTATTGTAACAGAGTAGCTGCAAATAAAAACTAGAATATGCTGTTAAATCATTTTTAATGGAAACCATTAAATGTGCTGGCTTTCCATTAAACTGATATGTTCCCAATGACCTCATGCTCAGGAAAATTTTTTAAGACACTTATCAGGCAAAAACTGCCTTACTTTCATCCCCAGAGTGCGTTCAGAGAACAACACTGACAACAAGTCAAAGACCATCCTGCATACTGATCAATTCCCTTAAGCAGAGCAGAAAAAAAGAGGTCATTGTTCCCCTCTACTCATCACTCATTAGACCCATTATAGAGTACAACGCCCCTTTTGGTATGTACCTCACAAGACATCTACAGCAACTGGAAAGGACACATTAATACCTCACAAAGAGGATTACTGGCCTCAAACAGATGCCCTACGCAGACAGTCTCAAAAAACTCCAGCTTTACTCTGTCGCATATCGCCTACTCAGAGGCGATCTCTGCCTAACATACAAAGCTATGTCAAACCCAGAGCTGTTGGACATGCTCCACTTAAAGAAATCCCAATTCCTCCGAGCTACATGCTCTAGGGACCTAAACCTTGTCACCATAATAAACAGAACAAGCTGGAGGGCTAGATTCATGTCCCAGAGACTTCTCATACTCTAGAACAGACTACCTATCTATGTCAGACAGAGCTCCTCATTAGCACTCTTCAAGAAAAATCTTGATGATTGGATAGGAAATAGGAAATTCACCACAGGGATCACTTCTGTGGCTCTGCTCGACAGGGACACAGGAAAATAATTTTCTTGGGTGCCGAATGCCAGGGTACTTTTTGGCTAGGCTTATATAGGCCCTAGGGCTAATAGCCTAGTAACTACCTATGAACCTATGAACCTATACCTGCAATTTGTGATTCTGCAGGTGTTAGGTCAGTGCTTGGAGTATCCTGGACTTGAGCACTATTCCATATGAAGCTATTCAACTGCTGTTGAAACAGTGTATCCTCTCCTTGGGCTTGCACAAATGAACCAAAAACACTTCTGTATTCATTTCACACTGTGTGTGTGTGTGTGTGTGTGTGTGTGTGTGTGTGTGTGTGTGTGTGTGTGTGTGTGTGTGTGTGTGTGTGTGTGTGTGTGTGTGTGTGTGTGTGTGTGTGTCTAATACAGTGGAGCTGAAGACATGTCATTCAATTGGATAGCCTGTAGCTGGACAAAACTAACACAGATTCTCTAATAAAAAGAGAAGCAAAGCTGCAATCAGCAGAGCATTTTGCCTCTCACAACAATGGGATACATTAGGGTCTGCTTCAGAGAAACTACACAGAGGAAAGCCTGCTACCCATCCAAGAGCTTGCCCAAGTGACATTTGCTTTTCATTCGCCTTCACAGCAGATGAATTTTTAGAGGCATGCCTACAAGGGTCTCATCCAGAAGAGCTATACAGGTGGAAACTAATACCCTACAAGGGTCTGTCCAGGACCAGAAAGGCCAGGGGCTCTAAAGGAATGTCAGAGAAACTGGCAAGGAAGACCTGAACATTTGTTGTAGATTAGACTAAGGAGAATTCGCAGTTACTGAACTTTAATGAGACATTTAATTTCTGTCATTTAAGTTTGAGCATTATTACCTGAAAGCATCTCAGAGTTATCAAACTTGTACTTTGCTCTTACAAGGTTATTTCAGTTAAGTCATGATTTCATCTATAAATGCAAAGTTTACCAGTTCTGTGAAAGGGAAAGATTTGTAATATCTGTGCTTTATGCAGTATAATGATGGAACAAAGGTGAATAATGAATGTGATTCCAGTGAATTTCCATAATTTGTGTCTTGACACAAGACAGACAGGCACAGACAGAGACACACACACACACACGCACACACACGCACACACACACACACGCACACACACACACACAC